>NW_011887435.1:0-1855 GCF_000313485.1 Hansenula ciferrii | reverse complement strand
GTCCGACCTTAGATTTAGAGATTTTTAGGTTCATTTTGGCAATGGTAATTCAATCTGGTCAGTTTATGATAGGTTTGGTGGATATTACAACGGCTTTCCTTAATGCACCGTTGCCCCAACCAAAGTACGCTAGGGTAAAATTACTTGACGGTATCCATAAGGTCCAATTACAGAAAGCATTATATGGTTTAAGAGAATCTCCACTTCGTTGGTATGATACGCTATCTCAGATGCTTTTAACCAAAGGTTACGTCACAAGTACTTTTAGTTCTACAGTTTTTATTAAGCGTGTATCAGGCAAAATTGATACTTTATTACTCATTTTTGTTGATGACATCTTAATTATTTCTAAAGATTTCTCAAGAGCTGCTGCAGATATTTTAGATCATTTCGTTGGCAAAGTGGTTTCTGATGAGAAAACAGAAGAGTTTATTTTTCTCGGGTATGAAATTAAACGGATTGTTGATCCGGCCACAAACTTCACCGTTGATTGGCATATGCACAAGAAATCTTACATTGAAACTTTAATTAAAAATGCAAATCAAGATGCGGAGTTGCAGGAATATAGACGAAATAGAAAAATTTCAAAGGTTACAGGAATGGCTACGGAACAGTGGTGTTATCCAACAGAAGTTGAAGAAACGTCACCTTCGCCTGATGAATTAGCTCGTCGAATCAGAATATTACGAAAGTATGTTGGAAAACTTATTTATCTAATCTCTACCTGCAGGTCAGAAGGCAGTTTTGTTATACACACATTAGCTAGTTTTATGACTGGTGGTTCATTAGAGTTATTTGATAAGCTATTTACAATGTTAAATTACTTCAAACGCACTAAAGATGCTGGAATTCATTATGATCAATCCAAAATCAATCCAACCATCAATGTCTATACAGATGCCAGTTTTGGTACAACCATCAATCGACAAAGCGTGAGCGGATATACTGTTTTTCTCGGAGATTATTTTCTTACTGGAAAAACTAAGGTAAATACGATTATCGCGTCATCATCGGTTGAGGCTGTTGAATACTGAATGTTATGCCCTAATAAAAGTGAGAAAAGTGCATATGCAATAGTTTGCATGATATTGTAAAATTTGTTAATGTATATATAGAAGAGAAATACCAATAAGAATTGTATATTAGATAGTGTATAAGGGAATTGGACATCAAAATTATATTGTAATGGAGGCCAGTGCTGTAGAGTTACTCGAGGTGTTAAACACTAAGGTAACACAGCTCCAACAGGTTATAGCCCTGACTGGTAAGCCATCGGTGGATTTTTCCGAGTTACTTACCGGACAACAAAATTACATCAATTGGAAAACTGATTTATTATACAAACTTAACGGGATTGAAACAAGTTTTGAAGTATATATTGAGCAAGGGGATGAAGGAATTGTAAATTTGTTGATTGGTGGTATTGAGGCTAATGCAGTTACAGTTCAAATCCAAAATGCTTGTACTAGGTTCATCATGGTATTAGATCAATATTTACACAATTCCATAATATCAACAATTGGTAAAGAGATTATATTAGAGGTCAAACTTTCAAGAGTCGCTGGTAGAAACCTATACCATTGGTTAGCAGATACATATGGACAAATCAATCTATTTAAAGCTGTTGAATTAACAAATAAAGTTTTTGGTACTAAAATGGGGTCATTATCAAAGCTTGATGAAAATTTTACATTAATTTCAAACTACACTGATAATTTATTAGCTAATAATGCACCATCCATTATTGGTGGTCTACTTTTATTATCATCCATTACCAACAGTTCATTGAAAGAAAAGTGTATGAACTACTTCGAAGTCCAAGGAAAAAATACTGAAATTAATGAAGTACGTAAAG
>NW_011887434.1:0-20358 GCF_000313485.1 Hansenula ciferrii | reverse complement strand
TCGTGTGTCAAGACGATTTTTCAGATTTAAACAACTTTGCAAAAGTCATTTCGACGACTCAATTGTGGTGAAAGAAACTTGAAATAAGTTCAATCTATACTCAATTACACAATGGCAAAGAAAAACGCTGGTGAAAACTCAAAGAAAGCGGCTGGTAACGCCAAAAAAGCTGAAAACGCCAACAAAAAGAAAGCTGAAGAATTAGCTAGAGCTGAAGCTGACGAAGAAGATAAATGGGCACAAGGTTCTAAGAAAGGTAACAAAAAGAAGGAAGACGAAGCTGCTAAGAAGGCCGAAGCTGCTAAGAAGAAAGCTGAAAGAGAAGCTTTGCTAAAAGAAGAAGAAGCTTCATTACCTTCCAAACCTGCAAACAACAAGAACAGAGGTGCCAATAAAGTTGCCTCTAGAAGAGCTGGTAAGATCGATGATTTCTTGAATGACCAACCAGTAACTTCAGAAATCAGTGCATCTGGTATTGATGGTGTCTTGGAAGCTTTGACTTTGACTAATAAATCAGGTGCCGTTTCAGATAAAGATATTGATAGACATCCAGAAAGAAGATTTAAAGCTGCCTATAATGCATTTGAAGAACGTAGATTACCAGAAGCTAGAAAAGAAAACCCAGGTCTTAGATTACAACAAGTTAAACAATTGTTGTTCAAAGAGTTTGAAAAATCACCAGAAAATCCATTCAATCAAAATACAAACATCTCTCATAATGCTACTCAAGAAGAAGTTTCAGCTTTGAAAGACAAGATCAAGAAAGAAAGAGAAGGTAAATATACCAATTAGTTTTTTGGTTCACCTCTTAATGATTGTAATGAAATATGAATAATATGTCAAGTATTTTTACAGAATTTGAAAAATTGTAGTACGTATGATATGATATATTTTTTTAACTTTAGTTTCCGAATCGGGAAGTCAAGGATTAAATACTGAAAAATTATAAACTTATAGGTCTTCTGATCTGAATGCCATGTAATATCTTCTAAAGATAAATTTGAAGCCCACCTCGAAACTCTATTTGCATTAGAAAGAACATATGGTGCTGCTGTATCTATATACCCTACCCAACAACCTCAAAAATTCAAGATGGCTAATATAGTGAGGACTCAACTAAAAAAATCATTAAACATTAAACAAAGATCAATACAACTTCAAAATGAGATAGCTGAACTGAAAGCCAAGAAGGAAGCCAATATCAAAGCAGCCAGAGAAACTTTTGATGAACTTAATGCAAGGGCAAAAGCTTTAGAAAAGCAACATGAACCTATGGATGAATATTCTTCAATTTGGAGCATGAGTACGAACCCTTCAAATCCTGTGAACTCATTAGCATCAATGCAGAAAAAGAGGAATCCAATACGACAAGCTTCAAATTACATACCCCAAATTTCAAAAGAAGTTCAAATTTTAGTTGGAGATAAATTCCAATTGTTGAAACCTCACAAAACAATAAAACCACCAAAGATAACACCATTAAATGCATTTCAAAGAATAAAAAGATTTGAAGAGAAACATTCATCAAGATTAAATCATAGTGAATCGAATGATACAATTGGTGGTTTGAAAGAAACTAAAGCAATAAGAGCTTATAAAGCATTCTATACACCATCACCAAATTCAAAAGTCTACGCTACACCAGATATGCCAATTGCTCAATCAGAATATGAAGTAAAAGGTATAGTATCAGACCTTCAGATGAGTATAAAATTACCAATTCAAACATTACCGGTTTATCAATGTGACTTTTTTCAATTGGATTACTTCCCACCAGAACATATATTATCACATTTTAGAAAGAGTCGTCCTGCTATAAAAGTTCAATATAAAGATGGATTTTTATTAAATGATGTTGAATTTGATAAAATGTATAACAAAAAGAAACTTACTTTAAATCATTCATATTATCCTCGTGATTATGCATTTATAAGATGGAAATGGAGAAGATTGATCAAGAAGGAATTTTTCAAAGCTTTCAAAGAATTAGATGGTCTTGATGGTTTTTATACATTTCGTGTTAAACTTTTTCCTACAGAGCAATATATTGAGACATTTAGAAATGAAATCAAAGCTAGTTTGAATGCTGCAATCAAGAAAGAAAATCATTGTATAAAAGTTTCCAAAAGACATAATTTATCGGTCAATCCTAGTGTTATCGATTCTGCCATAAAGATCAAAAATTTTCCTCCATTGACTTTGTTACCTGGTGTTCAATTGAAGCCAACAAATAAATGTTTTTCAAATGTGATACATTCAAAGTCCAAAGTGGGTCAAAATAAGGAAACAAGACCTTTCAAAGGTAAAAAAGAACAGATTTCAGATATTTTGAATTTTTTGGATGAAGATGATTATGATGATGATTATATACCAAAAACAAAATCAGAGACCCAGTATTCAATCAATCTCGAGATCATGGAAAAGGAAGCCGAAAAGGCTAGATATGATAAAGCTGTCAAAATGATTGAGTCTGGAAAGTTGAGTTCTCTTTCCCCAAGAATTCAAAAAATTATTAAGCATTTGAAATATTAAATGTATATAAAAGTACTCACTAAAAAGAATAACATGTATATAAATTAGAATTTGATAGATATTATAGATAACGGCTAATCTATGCTTTCTTATAATTCAAATCAGAATCATGCTTCAACTTTGTAAGTTCTCAGTCCTTTGGAAACCTTAAACAAGATTTTCAAAGCCCATGTTTTTCAAATTTCAAATACGCATTCTTACTATTCTATGAGAATTTTGATACTATAAGACTCAAGGTGTATCAATTAACAATACTCTTCGTTTGTTTGAGCTGAAGTATACACGACATGTACATACAACTCAAGCGCCATCTTATTGTTGAAATATACATGTTTGGAATAAAGCACTGTGAGATTTTTGACACAATTTTAGCGAAGAAAACCAAGCTTAGAAAACCGAGTCGAAACAGATCTTGTAAAAACGCATAAAGACACATGGAGCGCTGTATTATTGACGAGGGGTTTGGATTAAGCTTAGAAATAACAGCTTTTAAAGGGTTTCTATTGGACAGCGCCTGACAGTGGTATAGATCAAATCGAGTAAGTCATAGAATATTTGATGGGCTTTGGATAATGTATTTGAGTATATAAATGATGTTGATTCCCTTTATTATCGTACGTTGATATATATCAAAAAAGCATAGCACAATTTCCCAAATTAATTAAATCAATTACCTACAATATAAACATCATAAAATGTTCAGATTATCACCAGTGTTAAGATCAGCTGCATCGACTTCAGTCCAAGCCGCCAAACAACAAGTTAAATCAGTTAAACCAAATCCTGCCTTTTCAAGCACTAGACATTACCTCAGTATTATGAAAGATAGAGTTCCCGGAAGGATTATTGGTGGTATTATCACATTTTATATTGTCGGTTTCTGGCCTGTTGAAGTTGTTCGTTTTTTTACTACTGTTGGTCTTACAACTTTCTTGACACCTCAACCAAATGTTGCCGCTGAAGCAGATTAACAATACACTTTTTGGAACTAAGATGCTAATATTCAAATGAGAATATCATCATTAAAGCTGTTTATTTAACGAATTATATGACCTTGAATTATATGGAAAAAATCTGTAGCAGCTGATATCTCTACTGTTCCTTCAGTTCTGAATAGCAATTTGATCATATCCTTACTGTAATAAAGTCATACGATCTCTTTTGGTAATATATTTAATTGAATATGGAGTTGATGGCGGCTATCTCTAAAAGTTTTAGTTTATGTTTTAACTTTCAACTTTCAACCGCGCCAGATCTATATTAATAAATATTTCTGTTAACCCACTCCACAGTTTTCTTTTTTCGGAGAAAATTAAAAAATGCAAACATCGGAGTTCGAATGGGGTATAAACTTTAAAGTGATGAGATAATACCTTATACACATTTGGTCTTTGCGAATTAGCAATAGTGGTTCTTTTATTGGTTGTGACGTATATTATCATAAGATTTAGCAATATAGTTGCGTGCTTGTTAGTTGATGTGGATAAAAAGTATATAAAGCATGTTGAAGATCCTGATACTCCTTAATATTGTGTTCTAGTGTAGATCTATATAACAATTAATAAATTTCCAATCCAATATCAATAGATTTAATAAACCTTTACAATGTTTTTCACTCATGTTTTAAGAAATCAAGGTTCTCAATTTATCAAAAAACAAACATCAAAACCATTAACATCAACTCCAAATTCATCAAGTTCTAAACACATCATTAGTATATTAAAAGATACAACACCAAGAAGAATAATTGAATTTTCTGTTATTGTCGGTACTGTTGTCTTATGGCCATTTGAAGTATCTGCTTTTTTTGAAAATGTTGCTGGTATTACTAATTTTGTAACTCCTTTACCAAATGTTTCTGCTGAAGAATGATTAAATGAAAATGGGTTATCAATTTTATGACCTTCTATTGACCTAATTATTTATATATATAAAATGAATTAATGATTTTTATACTTATTTACAATTAATTTTCAAAGTAGCTCCATGTAAAGTTTTTATATCTCAGCCCATGAAGGTAATTCAGTTTCAAAACTCCATTCACCATCTTTAGTACCATATTTAAGAGCATGTAACCACATAATCATATTTTCCGCTGATTCATCTTTATAACTTATATAACCACATTCATCACAAGTTGATTCATAAATCAATTTTTGGAAATCTTGTTTATATTCTTTTCTTAAAATTTCATAATCTTCTGGAGAAACTTCATCAGAATTTATAATTTTTGATCGTATTTTAGATCCATTTGGTCCATATAATGGATCATTTATTATGGGATGTTTTAAAAAATTTAAATGAATTCTAATTTGATGAGTTCTACCTGTTTGTGGTTTACATAAAACAATTGATTCATTCAATTCTTCATTATATTTTAATCTTTCAAAAACTGTTAATGCTTCCTTTTTAACACCTTTACCAAACTCATATGTTTTTTTAGGATCAACATGGAAAACATCTCTATCACAAATCACATTACTAAAAAATAAAAGTTAATAAATGAAATCAGTTCAAAAAAATTAAAATATAAAGTATAATTGAAAACTTACTCTGGGAATTTACCAGTAACTCTAGCAACATAATGTTTTACAACACCTTTTTCTCGTACTTTATCATGTATTTCTCCAGAAGTTTTTGAATCTTTAGATAATATTAAAACACCAGAAGTTAATCTATCCAATCTATAACATGGATATAAAGATGTTAAATTCTCTTGTAGTTTTAATAATTCAGTTATAGAGTTCTTAACATATCTCCCAGTTGGATGTGTTGGTATACTTGAAGGTTTATTTATCACTATTATCTTCTCATCTTGATATATCACAGGTATTGATTCTTGATAAACAACTGGAGCTTCATGTAAATGAGATTTTGTACTTAATATATCATGACCTTGTAATTGAAGATGAGTAACTGCGCGTCCAGTAATAAGTGTACCTTTTCTATTAACTGTGACAAATCCTTTATCAATTTGTTGAAGCTGTGAAGTTATTAAAGTTAATATTTGTAAAATTGGATTTTATCTAATGAATTTTCATATCTCCACATACATAATAGTCTAGACCTCTAGTTCTGAACTCACCACTCAATAGATCTATAACTTTTCTACCAAACCAATGACCTTTAGCTCTTGTTGAATTGATATCGTAGTAAGGGACAACTTTCCTTAATCCATTTTTGATAATATAGGATGAGTTCATTGAATCATCCATTGGTATTTTCCAGAATTTACAATAAAGATTTTGTTTTTGTTTTTAGAAATTGTAAGAGACATGTATTGAAACTTTTTGACGTGAAGATTTAAAACGGTTAAGAAAAAAAGAAATTCATAGAAAATGTATATCAAAATGTGCAACAGACGAGGTTCGAATGGAGGTTTAGCGAATAATGAATAACGTGGGTATACAAACTACAGATACACGTTTATTTAGGGGAATGTAGGGTGGGATTTCAATTTAGTGTACGCAGTGTGCAGTTATTTTAATGGAGAGTACAGGGAGTCATGTTTTTAGTGTCGATATTATTGGTGGTTTCTTCAAGTGGTACGATTAAAACGAAGGTCTCATGTTTAAAATTTGAGTCAAAATTATCACGAGATTTTTTCGCTTTCGCTGGGATCCCGGTTTTCTATCAAACTATTGAATATGAACCAGTTCACAGCCAATTGAAGATCAAACAAATGACATTATCATATCCTTCATCAATTAAACTATCTAATGATATAGATCTTCAATTGATTATGAATTATTGCTGTCTAAGAATTGTGAATTTCAATTTGTGTCTTTCAGTCTTTCAGTATGGGATTTCAAAAGACGGTACGCGCACCATAAAAGTAACCTGATTTTTTTAAAGGAAATCATCAATTTTGAATGCAATGACCGAACCACAATTATCTAACTTTGAATTCTGTGTTCAGTGTTTGAGAATTATTTTAAGATTAACATGCTTCTCCTCAGATAACTGGGAAAAAAGTATATAAACCATGTCTAGTTCCTCTTAATCATGTTCAAACTCAATTCCTTCTTATCATCATCAATCTTCATAGATTACAATCAATACTCAATAACTCAATTACAATTACAATGTTTACTTCACCAATTTTAAGATCAACCATCGCTTTATCTGGTCAAGCTTTGAAAACTCAAGCTCCAAAACAAATTAGATTCACCATCAACCAATCAAATGTCAAACATTTCATGACTATTATTGCTGGTAGAGTTCCAAGAGTGCTTCAATGGGGTACTTTAGTCGGTTCTATTTTATTCTGGCCTCATGCTGCTGCATATTTTGTTAAAGCTACTGGTGGTATAACAACATACCTTCCAGCAGAACCAATGACTGCTGCTCAAGAAGAATAAATATTCATTTGATACTACAATTTAATAATATCACAATCTTTTTGCATCAATTCACGCTTTTCATGACTTATATATTACACATATACAAATGTTGATATTCCGGATTAACTTTTGATATTCAGTTTCTTGATTTTATATACCTTTAATTAATGATTTATATGATTTAAGATAATTTAATAATCGTAGTCTTTCACTAATTACTCTTATCGAATAATTGGCTTATACAAAATCTTCAGTACGACCGATATCGAATATATAATACTTTAATTGGTGCTGTGCTTAGTCAGTAAAGCCACGAATATTACATAATCATCATAATAAAAAAAATTATTCAATCTCATCTTGAATATTGAATTCTAAACATTTGTTTACTCCACTAAAATACAAATACCCTAAAGACATCCACCACGGTCATGTTCTCTGCTTGTTTAAGAAGAAGAGCGTTCCATACATTCTCCAGGGCTCTTCAGGAGGATATACCCTCGAATATATCACCTCTTGCAAGTACAATAATTAAACAAACAGATTCGGAAGTTGATACAACAGTTGATATAAAACCAGACACAGTCAATACAAACCCAGATACAACCGTTGATACAAGTGATAGTGTAACTGTTGACACAAATACCAATACAAATATAAACTCAAATATCAATACTATACATGACAGTCATAATACAATCCCTTATATCAAAGGTAAAGGTAAAAAACTTCCACATCAAAGACCAAATCTTGTGATATTGAATGCTAGAAACTCAAACATTTTGGGGAAAAAACCAAAACCAGTCACAAATAGAGAACCAGGTTTTTTCATTTTAGATGCTGTTGAATTAGAAAACTCAAGAAAAAAATTATTACAATTCAAAAGTAATGTTACTGAAGATCAAATCAGTTCAAGTATTCAATATATTAAACCTAGTAATTCAATAGTATCAATTAATAGATATGAACAAATCAAAAATGATATCTCAGATGCTTATTCTCTAAGTCAAATCAAAGGTTTTTTCGCTAAATTTTATCCAGACATCAAGTATAAATCCAAAACAAAAAAAGTATTAATCAATTTGTTATTAGATGATTGTTGGAAACTTGAGAAATCTAAGGAATTAAACGCAGAATCAGATTTATTGATTGAAAGAACTTTCGAATTAGACAATGTCAAAATTTTCTTATTATTGATTCAAAATACTATTCAACAATGGTTAAGATCAAATGTTCAAGTTATTTTAATCCCAGAAGAATATCAATTAGTTGTTCGTGCAAGTGAACCTCATGTTCAATATATTGAATTAGCATTACAAAATGTATTTAATAACTTGAAAAAAGAAGATTTGAATATTGAAAATGTCAACTATTTAGCAGAGAAATTTGGTGTTCAAATTCCAATAGATGAAATTCAAAGACTAGCGGGTGTTTATTTCCAAGCTGATACATCATCATCAAGCCCAATTCAATATCGTAACGATGTTACTAAATACACAATGTCTGCATTGGGTTCAAAAAGGTTTGATTTAGCCAAAAGATTAATTGTTGGTGCTCTGGGTCATAATCATTTCTCTAAAACCACACTAATAGGAAATTGGAAGAATTCATTAGCTAAATTTTATGATTATTCATTAAATTTTTCATTACCTTGGAATTATAGATCTAAAGAATGGGTACGTCTTAAAGAACCAAAAAGACCACTGTCTTTAACAACCGGTGTTCCACCAGCATTACCAACAATTCCATACCAAGATATTTATAAATCATTATACAATTCACAAAATACAGCTGATCAAGTAACAGATGATAAAAAAACCGTCACTGCTGTTACTTTCGGTAATATATTGCTTGATAAATCCAAAACAGATTCTGAAAACCCACCAACAATTTTCCAAACTCAATTACCTCATTTAAAAGATGTTCTGATAAGTTTGAATAAAAAATCAACTGAGACTTCTGAATTTGAAGAAGAAGATTATGAAACTGAAGAGGACATAGAAATTGCAAAAGCAAAATCTCAAGGTACAAGATTAGATGATGAATCTTTAGATGTTCATGATTATTATGCACAAATGAAACTATATCCATCCCCATTTGGAAATCATGAAGATTTCCTCAAACATCCACAATTAGAATTTTGGGTTGAATTACCATATGGTAAAATTTCAAGAGAATCATTACAAATTTTCCGTGTTTTAAGTGAAAAAAATTGTCATGTTTCATTACCAAATTTGAATACAGATTTGAAATTTTTAAATTCTGAAACTGAATCATTATCAAAACCTTTTGAAGGTGATGATATTTGGTTAGATGATCAACCTGGTATTAAAGATTTCATCAAAAATTGTGAAATTCAAGTTGGTCAAAAACATAAAGTTTACATTCCAAAAAGTGTTGAAGTTAATATTCCAGGTTTTGAAAATCCAGTTAAATATGATTATGTCAGTATGGCTTATAGAAAACATTTGACATTTGAGTTCAAAGATAGATTATTACAATTTGCTGATGTGGAAGGTGGTGCTTTAGGTGGTACAACAACTGAACTTCTACTTGTTGGTGATACTGAAGAAATGAAACCTGAAGAATTTAAAAAATTTGCAGAGGACGCTTTGGAATTTGCACAAAAAATCAAATCAGCATAATTATCTTGTACATATATATAGAAAAGCAAAAGTTGGTTTTAGGAGTATAACCTTTAGATGAGTCTATATTCTTCAACTCACATATATAAATAGCATTCACCTAAAATGAAAGTTAATGATTTAATGTATGAAAATAATATATAATTCTACATGTATACACATTTAGGACGTGTCGACATCAATATTTCAATAAATCTTATATGAATATCCGAATTTATATACTAGTATTACAATGGAATATTTCAATTCCAATTAACAAAATCTCTGCTAACAACTCTGAAAACTTTAATCTTACCAGATTTCATATCTGAAGGTTTGTAAGAAGCGTGTTTAACTTTACCATTTGCATCTGCTTCAATCACACGGAATTTTCTTTTATTTTCATCAAATTCAGTAATTACAGCAGCAAAAGGTGCACCACTGTTACCAACATCATAAACAATTTTTTGGTGTAATTTATTATGGCCTTGAAATTTAGCTTTGTTAATAGCAATAATATCACCTGGTTTAAAATCTTCAGTTTGATGAACTTCTGTGTTGTTTGAATTAGAATAAATAACAGCACCATAACTTCTTAATCCAATTGGTTTCAAAATACCTGGAACTTGAGATAAAACTAATGGAACTAATGGCTCTTTAACATTTTGGTTGACTAATCTGGTTGCAACTTGGAAGATTTGATAACCAAATGTGGTGGAGTATTTATCCAATTGGGCTTTATCGACATTTGGTGGGGTTTCTAAAGTTTCAGAAATCGAAATTGTATTTTCAGCATCATTTGGATCAAAAACAGCGTGTAAGACAGTTTGTGAGTTATCTTGATTCAAAATATAGTAATCTTTCAAAACTAATTTCTTACCACCTCTTCTATTCACAACGTGTTCATCAACTTCAAAAATTAAATCTTTGTCAACTCTTGCTTGTAACTTTGGAGGCAATTCATTCTTTTTCAACCACCAACCACTTGCAATATCAAGGTTAAGACCACCTTTTGAACCTGAGCTAAAAATTGAATCATTAGCACTTGATGGATCTGGGATTGTAGGTAATGTTGATGTTCTTCTGACTGTAGGACTTGGAACTGAAGAATTAGTGGAGGCGAAGGAATCAAAAGTTGATGCTGATTTTATACCTGGAGGGGCGTTACTTGGTAATTGAGGTGAACCACTAGCATCAATTGGTGATTGTGGAACTGGAGGTGGATCACGGAAGCTTCTTTGACTTCTTTGACTATGAATACTTGAAGAACGTCTAGATGGTTTGCTTGGGGTGAACTCGTGCTCTGGACTTATTGGTGGAGCTGGAATAGATGGTGGTGGTGGTGGTGGTGCTCTTTCTCTTGTTGAAATTTGTGGTACCATATCTTCAGCTTTGGATTGTAATTCGGGCGCTTCAAAACTTGGAGGAGGTGGTGGAACTTTTGTTGGTGCCCCTAGATCTGAAGTTCCTGACAATTGAGAAGTTCCAATTGGTGGAATTGGTGGAATTGATCTTGTGGTTTCAGTAGATTTAGGATTTTCATTGATTGATAAAGATTCTAGTGAGACTTGAGAAAGAGGATCTGTATTACCAGTTGGTGGTGGAGGTGGAACTTTTGGTGCAATAGGTGGTGGAGGTGGAACTGTTGGTGTGCTAATCTCTGCTTTATCTTCGGTAACAGGTAATTGGGTATCATCATCTGATTCATATCCAGTAGTGTAATCTGAGGCAAATTGGCTTGAAGTTGGATCTAAATTTGAGTCAATAATACGTGGTATAACTTTTTCTTTTCTTTCTTTCTCCCTATCAGCAAATGTGAAACCCTCATCGGAACTAATCTTTTCAGCTTCATCATCACCTTCAATTGCAGATTCTGTATTAAAGTTTCTGTTATCCAATAGATCATTCAGAGCTGAATTATCAGCTTTGTTTTCCCCTACTGATTCAGATGCAGATTGGAATGATTCATCATCGGCAACTGGTTCACTCTTTCTTCTTGGAACGATTGGTGGAGCTTGTAAGGATGAAATATCGGCAGCAGAACTCTTAACTGGCAAATTATCGTCCAGATCTTTTCCTTCACCAACTTCAGTATCTGCTTCTTCATCTTCTGGTGCTTCAGTTTCAAGATCTCTCTCATTTTCATGTTCCGCTGCACTTGAAGTTGTATTTTTTCTTTGTAAAGCTTCAGGAAGTTGTGGAGCACCGCCTCCCATTGGAATTATAGGAATAGGGGCAGCTTGTGGTATGGTTTCCTCTTGATCTTTGGAATTTGACTTTTTCTTTGTTGATGTCTTCTTTGGTGGAACTCCAGCACCAGGTGCAGCAAATGGATTAAAACCACCATACATACCAGCACCAGATAATTTTGCCATTCTTTCTCTTAAAGCTGCTCTTCTTGCCTCTTCGCTATCTTCTTCTTCTTCCTCTTCTTCATCTTCTTCCTCTTCATTGTCAATTTCTTTTTCTTTTTCATTATCATCTTCTTCTGGTTCCTTGGTTTTTTTGGCCTTTAAAAGATCCTCATCTTTAGGTGCTTCAGATTCACTTGGAACAGATTGGGCCTCAAGATGAATATCTGGATCCTCAATTTTTTGAGAGCTTGGTTCAGATGGTAAATCTTCTTTTAAACTAACAGAATCAATATCATGTTCGACAGCACTAGGTGTAGCAACTGTAGCAGCAATTTTCTTTTGTGATTCTTTCTTTTCTTGTTTCTTTCTTTGAGCTTCAGCTTCTCTTTCAGCTTCTTCTTTTTGTTTTTGTTGTAATAGTGCAATTCTTTCTTTAAGACTCAACTTAGGTCCTTCTTCCTCTTGAGGTTCTTCACGGAAAGAAGTTGTTGGTTTCACAACTTCTGGTTGAAAATCACTTTTAGATTGATCAATTGATGACGATTTTGGTGTGTCTTTCTTTAAAGGAGGTGGAACATAAGAAGAGTGTGAAAAGTCAGGTTTCGTTTTAGATGTAACTTCTTTGTTTGAACCTAAAGATGGTGGAATATATGATGAAGCAACCCCTTTTAATGACTGGTTGTATGGAGCAGTTTCTTTTTTTGTGCTTGCATTGGACAAAGGCGTGGATTTTTCAGTATCAAATGTTGATATTCTGGAGCTCAATCCTTTTGGAGTAAAAGGTGCAGATTCTTTGGATTCTGTAATACTGTCCTTTTTTGCTTCCTTGACAGCGTGTTCCAGCTGTTCTCCGTCAGTTTGCTCTTTTGAAATGACTGGGTTTTCTGGTGTTTTATCCTTTTCAATGCCTGAAGTAGTAGCAGTAGATGCAGATTGGTCTTCAATCTGAGTTTCATCTTGTACTGAGACGTCTTGTGGCTTTCCCAAGCTTGAACGAGTTTCTGATGAGGCGTTGATGGCTGTTTCTTTGACAGGTTGGACGAAGTTTTTTGGAAACATACCACTTTGTTCAGCACCATTGGTACTAATATAAGTACCACTGTACCATTCATCATCTTCAACTGTAGTTACTGTGATCAATTGACCAGCTGGAAAGTTTAAATCATCTTCATAATCAGATTTATATTCATAAAGAGCTTCCACCTTAAATGGTGGTTCCTTGCTTGCCATAATCTTGTTTTTGATGAACAAATTCTCAATTATTCTGTCGGTTGACTAGATTCAATTTATCTGATAAATATCTCAGTTAAAAGAGTCTGTTTATTAATAGCCAGAACTTATTTAATCAATTTTAGAATGTATTTGATGATCAAGTTTACGTGTGAAATAGGAAATAGGAGATGATTGATAAAAAGATCCTAAATTCCTGGGGCCGCTCGCGCTAAGCTCACGTCGAAAACCCAAAATCAACATTTGTCAGATATTACATAATGATAGCAGTATACATCATATTGGCCTCACTATTTGTTTAGTCTATACAAATACTACAATCTGCTTTATTTAATAATATTAATCATGAATTCGTTCTAGTATCAGCTTCTAATAGTATACAGTTTATCTGATTGATCATCTTTGTAAGTCACAGATGCAAGATTGACCGGTTTTAGGACAGTGGACAATCACCCATTTAGTTCCCTTTGCTGCTTCTTTGGATAAAGCATTGAAAATAGCTGTAGCAAACGTTCTTGGAACGGAATTGGAGACACCGTTAACTTTTCTGATCCATTCATCTTTTTGAGAAACTGATGTTATGGACATCATTTCCAAAACTTCATCTCTAACTGGGTCAATAGTAATAACAGGTGTATTATTCAATCCAGTAATAATAGCATTGCTGGCTTTTCTGGCGCTTTCTTCGATAGACCATCTATCCTTTTTATGAGGTTTCTTTGAGCTTTTTGTTACATCATTTGATATATGATTGACTTTTTGCTCACTCAAGTTTAATGATTGTGACATGCTGGCTGATAAACTTTCGTCCGACGAATTATCATTATGATAAAAGTCTTGACCTGATGAGCCTGGTGGGTTACCAATAAGGCTTTGACTAACACCTGAATTTCTCTCTGAAATGTCAGTTTGTACAATTGCCAAAAGCTCCTCAATATCAACATCATAATCTGTTGAGCTTTCGATGTTCTTGAGCTTCAATGGTTTATACTTCTTCTTATTCACTGCATGAGAGGCTGCTTGTTGTTGTTTCACTAAAACAACCCATCTTACACCATCAGTTTGAGCAGCAGTCAAAATGTCATCAATACCATGGGTGGTTTTCAAAATGTCAGCAGAGATATTATTCGACCAAAGTTTTCTGAGGATTTCAAGACCATATGATTTCCACAAAGAAGCACTTAACCTTGACACCAAAACTTCACATCTTTTTGGCTTCCATTCGACTTTTGAGTCAATTTCTTTCAAGTTATTTTTCTTGGGTCTTGAGATACTTTTCTTGGTACTTTCTACTTTCAAAAATGATTGCATAGAACTGAATAATTTCTCACATGCCAAATTAAACCCAACAGCATGCTGTAAATGAAAGCTTTTATCACTTGAAGGTGTTGACAAATATGATATTAGACTATCATAACGACCACCAGCAGCAATGATCGATGGTCTTTTTCCTTCGTTTACTGCTTGAAACATAATACCATTGTTATAAAAAGCAGCATTGTAATTACTCAAAGGAGAGAAGTAAACTGGTGTTTCAACCCCAAGCTGTTTTATGTAACTCATCACAGTGGATAAATATGAAAGGTATGAATCAATTTTGCTCAAGTGTGAACTATCTATCATCAATTTATGAAGTCTTGTTTTAGTATGTTCAAGATTCAACCTGAAATCAAATTGTTCAAGATCATGTAGAGCGGTAGATGTTATATTCAACTGAATCTTTAATTCCTCTTTAGCTTTCTTAAAAGTCTTGTTGAAACCAACTTGAGATAACGTGTTGCTAATAATGGGTCTTTGTGCTTTATCAATTCCGCAAAAGTCAAAAATTAGATCCAAAATACCACAATGATTTATTATAAAAGCAGTGGATGACTTTGTGAACACAGGAAAAATAGAAACAACTTCATCAATAACTTTTATGGCTTCAGCGTCATGAAAGGCTAAATCCGAAGAGTCAGAACTAATAACATCAAAATCAATTTCTGCAAATTTTGCAGGCTCTGCACTTGAATTACCAGGATCTGGGCGATAGACATATTCAATTCTGAAAAGTTTCTCTAGCCTTGAATTACATTTCGATAAATATCTTGCCATTGGGAGTGTCAAATCATAAGCCAATTGTAGAACCGTTCCTGTCTTATCAAGAACTTCATATACATTTTGCATAGAATATAGTGGTGACTTTGGGAAAATCAAGGGAGGCTCATGTGTCTCAGTGGCACCATGTTTGTGGAATATCTTGGTAATTTCATTCACCATCTGAACATTGAGAAGGTGTTTTGATACACCAGGGCTCTCACGTTTTTTATCAAATAGTATGTCATTTGCCAAATTGTATGGTTGGTTGAATAATGTTTCTCTAACTTGAGCTTGCCATGGGGATGATGGATCTGCTAAATTTTTCAATGCTTCTTTAACAACCTGATTCTGTTCTTTAACCGGCAATATACCAGACTTCAATAGCTCATCGGCAGAAGGACGCGCTTTGGGATCATGATCTAATAACATTCTGATGATTTTTCTTTCTGTTGGATACTTTGACGTTGTAAAGTCTGGAGGAAACTCAATACTTGGATTTCTCAATTTATTTAGAACCATAGCTCTTTCCATTCTTGTATTTAACTTGTATATCATCTCAAAAAAAATTATACCCAAAGAATACATATCCACCTTGGAATCATAGCGACCTTTAGATGACAGAACTTCATTAGCAGCATATGAAGCTGTACCAACATCAGATGTTAAATCCTCTGAAGCATGATAAGGTGCTTTTTCCAGTTTTGAAAGGGAACTATGTACATTTTTGGCAAGTCCAAAATCCCCCAATTTGATACTTCCGGATTCATCAATAAAGATATTCATTGGCTTCAAGTCTCTATGGATAATTCCTTGTGCATGGATATGACTTAACGCCTCCAAAATTTCTCTTAATAATCTAAAGTAATCATCTTTACTAATGATGCTATCAGTTATAAGGTTATGAAGTGTGCGATTCTCGCAGTATTCCATCTGAATAAACAAAGTGCTCTTCTTCTTTTTCTTATTGGATTTCTTAATAGAGGTTTTGGTTGATTTTGAACGCTCGGGTGTTTTTTCATATCCATTACCATTATTAGCTTCATCTCGTTCACCTGAATCATAACCAAATTCTATACCATCATCTTGCATTGAGTTAGAGATAAAGTCCAATGTAGGATTTTTGTTTAAGCATGGTCTTGTGAAGTTGGAGGTGCTCAGCTCAAATTCTATATTTTCATCAACTCCAGCATTTTTATCCTCGTGGTCTTCTTCTTCTTCTTCTTCTTCTTCTTCTTCTTCTTCCTCTTCTTCTTCTTCCTCTTCTTCTTCTTCCTCTTCTTCTTCTTCTGTACTACTCCCATTGCTTATATCACTTCTATTGCTTCCACTATTTCCACTGCTTTTTATAGCTTCACCTTCATTGTCATCAAAAACTGACTCATCTACCTCTTCCTCAAGCCAAGCAGCATAGTATCTGATGACATATTGATGAGTTAACCTCGCTAAAAGCATAACCTCATTTAAAATGTTTGACAGTTTATTGTCTTTATGTTTGATTTTTTTAATTGCATAGAAACGACCATCTAATTTGTTTCTAGCTTTGACAACTTTACCAAATGCACCTGATCCCAGCACGATGCTTTCTTCGAAGTCATGGTTATATCTTGATTTAACATTATTAGTGTATGGCATTCTTGGACCATTATTGAAACTTCTTCTAGGTTGACGAGATGAAATATTAGACTGGATGGAGTGACTACTGGCCATCGTTGGGGTTCCAAATTCTTCTTCATATGAGTTCATCGACCCAGAAAATAAGTTAGGATTTGGTTTATCAATATTTGTTCTAATGAACTTTGAAGTTAAAAGCTGCATTGGAGAAGGTCTTTTTCGTTGGTTTTCAATAAAAATCCATTTTATGAACTCTTTCAAAGAATCATCAAGTGGGACGGAGCTGAGGAAATCAGACGGGCCATCGTATTCATTGATTGCTTCAGTTCCAACTATGAGCTCAATAAACAAAAGACCAAGATTCCATACATCAGATTTTCTTTGTGGTTCACTATTTTTTTTCAACTCTGGCGCAAGCCAATCATTATGAATTGTCTTCATTTCAGATGATACTGATTTGTTTGGGTGCTTGCTTATCAAATTCAATAGCCTATAACCATAAGTAGGATGTTTGAGTTTTGCGGTGACAGCATCAATAGACCTATCATTAAATAGACAAACAGAAGTGATGTTGATATACTTATGTATGAGACCAATTTTGTGCAACTGCTCTAAACCTTCAATTAGTTGAATTATCCAAGACCTTGCTGATGCCAAATTTGCAAATCTTATTGTCACAAGAAGATCTTCTAAGCTTCCCAAAGATGAGTATTCCGTAAGTAATTTGATTGAGAAATATCCAGGTTTTGTAGCTGGGATTGGCTCAATGCTATATGCATATAATGAAAGAACATTTTCATGTCTAAACTCCACAACGCTTTCTAATTCTTTTTCTAGGTCTTGTATTTCTTTTTTGCCTGCTGATGTACCAAAATATGGATTTTCAAGGTCAATCTCAGTCAAATAGAATAATGATTCATCTTCAATTTTTTTAAAACTTTTTTTATAAATCTTACTTTCTTCAATCGATGGATGTAGATAAGGTTTAACAATTGATTGTTTTCCAAATGATAACATACTTTCAGGCTTTGAGCTTAGGCAGAATGTAACGGCTTTGAATTGCACTGAACCTTTATTTGAGAGTCTTGCACTTATTACTCTATCAAACACAAATGCCTCACCAGAGTCTATTAGCTCACGGGGTGGATACATCAAAGAGTCATCCACTGGATCGATGCGTTGATTTTTTAATCCAAGATCATTTTCTATATTTTTACCTCTCTTCTCGATTTCTTTGGCTATCAAATTGTTAGTTCTTTCTAAATCTTTCAATTTATTGGCTTCTTCACGAGCAGCCATCTGTTTTTCTTGTGCATTTATTTTGGCTTGTTCTTTCTGGATTCTCAGCACCCTATCATCTTCCAAAGAGTTTGTATTCACACCTTTCTGGAAAACATTTAATTGGTCTGAAATGTGTTGACAGATATCGAAAATCATTTCCATACCTAATAATTCATTGCACTTCTTTTTAATGAATTTCTCTAATGATGATACTTGGCTAGCTAAAAGGTGTTGTGGATCCTTGATTTTTAAGATTGGAACTGTCAGTGGATAAGTTGGGGTTAATTCGACGTAAAGTGTTAGAGAAGTTCTTGGGTCTTCATCTGTTGAGTACAAATTGACTTCAAATTTAGGAGATGGTTTCTTATTCCAAGCTGATTTACTATCAGTTCTCAGGGTGAAATCTTGCATATAAATTGATTCTAGCGCATGAACTTCATTTTCTTGGATTTCATAATAGTCTTCAAGTGAATGAGCTTCAGTCATCTTGACTTGACGAATCAGTTTAATTTTATTGGATTATTTGATAATGTTGTAACTCCTTTCAATGTCACAAAAAAAAGTGGATGATCAAATGTATAATATATGAGATCTTCAAGATTATATTCTTTGTATAAAAGTGGTCCTTCGTTGTAGTTTTAGTAACATGACTTTAGCGCCCATAACTTATGTGTTAATACTTACCAATTTTACCACTTAGAATGACATCTTTTGTTGCCTTTCAAAAATATAAACAGAAATAAAGATATGCTTGCAGCGGTACAAGATCTGGCTTAGTAGTGTGACTGGATGATTGTCAATTGAATTGTTGGTAAACCCTTTGAATTGATACAAGAGGTTTTTAGGGGTGTATTAAAGAAGTATATTTGTGAAGTTAAATCAGTTATGCTCTTCTGTACTACTTTAAAAATTTGTGTGCCATACCAACCGTACTTCAGTTCGCGGATTCCACAAAAGTAGCTTAGGATTTAGGATTTAGTATGTATGAGTCAAGAACTAATTGTATGAGTCAATAACTAAACGAGAAGACACTGGTGCAGAATGAGTCACGTCGCACAGCTAGTTGTTATGTTTATGTTCATATTCATTTGTGTGTACATTCTACATTTGTAGTGAGAAGTTAAAACCAGTTAAAAAATACATTTATGCGACTCTTTATGGTCAACAAACAGTAACAGATTTACCTAATTGTTAGTCTCGAGATCATGGGTTTGTAGGAGATGAGAATTAGCATCTTCGCCTCTATCAGCTTTCAAAATCTTAATTTCCTCTGCACCAGCATCACTATCATCCAAATGGGGTTTGAAGGGGGTTAAACTTGTTAGTTCTGGGAAGTTTCTTCTGTATGACCAATAGGCTATTGTGATACCGATAATACTGCCTAATATTACATCAATGAAATGATGTCTATAATCTTCAGTTCTTGATAATGCAATTAAAATAGCACCAAATGCAGGAACACTAGCCAAAACTTTTCTCCAAGAACCAGTCAATGGATGTTCAGTTAAAAATTGACCATAAAGCCAAAGTGTCAAATAACCTAGCCCTGAGAAAGCTGTGCTTGAATGACCAGAAGGTGTAGTTCTGAAACCATCTGCTAATTTTTCTAAGTTTGTAGTTGTGCATACATCTTTAGCAAAAACTAATGTATTCAAAGGAGTACCTTCTTTTGGAATACATCTTGAAATGAAATCAGGTCTATGTCTTCCAATCCAATTTTTCAAAGCATCAGTTACCAATCCATTAACGAAAAAAGATACTAGTAGCCCTAAGACAGAAATGTAACCCAAATAAAGTTTGTGTTTAGGGTGTCCTATTGTTGCAGTTAATGCTAAAATGACAATGATTGGAATTGCTAATGAATAAAATATGTTGTGTTCATTCGGTACCCTCTCGTGTTCAGCAAATGGGTGGTTTATGGTAAGATCATTGATAAAGAATTGTCTTTCAAAAGGTGTCCCAATATAATAAACTGAGGAATTAATCAAGAATACACTGGGATTAACACAGCGTCACCAATCCTCCACTTCTTCATTAAAGGGTAAAATGAGAATCTATCTAAGCCAAAAGTAACTCTGTTGATGGCCATTTTGATTTATTATGTAAAGCGATGATTCTTTGAATGTGAAGTAATTTCAAAATTTAAACAAAAACGTGAACCCGTGGGAGTCTATAAATTAAGTATAACCTTTAAATTCACAAAGTTCCCTTGTGATTATATTACCTGCTTTGCCTAGCTGGATCTTAAGACCGGGTAATATGTGATTTGATAATTATTATTATAATTATGTACTATACTAATAG
>NW_011887433.1:0-1151 GCF_000313485.1 Hansenula ciferrii | reverse complement strand
TATATACGACTAATAATAGTACTATATATTATACTATATATAATAGTAACTGATATAGTATATATAATACTACTATACTATCTAATATAGGTAATATACTATATACTGAATATAGTATAATACTTATAATAGTATCTATTATACTATTACTATGTATTATAGGTACTATAATACTTAGTGTAAATAACCATAAAAATTAGCCATATATCATATACCATACTATACTATATAGTACATATACTATACTATACTATATAGTATATAGTATATATGGTATGGTATATATACTATACTATATAGTACATATGGTATATATACTATACTATATATATAGTATATATACTATACTATATTATATATACCCTATATATACTATACTATATAGTATATATGGTATGGTATATATACTATACCATATAATACTATACCATATATATACTATATACTATATATGGTATATATAGTATACTATATATTACATATGGTATATATACTATACTATATAGTACATATGGTATATATAGTATACTACATATATACTATATAGTATATAGTATATGATATATAATGGTATATGATTATACCCTATATAATATCTATAATAATAGTATATATAGTATATACCCTATATATACTATATAGTATATAACCTATTATTATACTATATAATAGTATAAATATTATACTATATATACTATATGCCTTTAATACTCAGTATAGTAGAAATACTACTAATATTCATAGGTATACTAGTTAGTGTAGCATACCTTACTATAGCAGAGCGTAAGACACTAGCCTATATGCAACGTCGTATAGGACCTAATATAGTAGGGTACTATGGTATATTAATGGCATTTGGGGATGCATTAAAGCTCCTATTAAAGGAGATAATAATACCTAGGGAGTCTAACTATATACTAATATATATTAGTCCTATATTAGCCTTAATATCTGCCCTATTAGCATGAGGTGCTATACCATTTAATGGTACTATATATATATATGATAGTAGTATATCGTATATATATATAATGGCTATAAGTAGTATAGGTATCTTTGGTACCCTATTAGTAGGGTGGGCTAGTAATAGTAAGTATGCCTTATTAGGGTCTATTAGATCAACAGCACAATTTATTAGTTATGAACTACTA
>NW_011887432.1:0-976 GCF_000313485.1 Hansenula ciferrii | reverse complement strand
ATATATATTATATAGTATTATATGGTGTATGCTATAATATAGGTTAATATATACTATATATACTATATGGCATTATATAATATATGTTCACCTTTAGACCAATTTGATATAAAGGTATTTATAGGGTTTATGTCACCATTCATTGATATAACTAGTTTAAGTATAACTACCTTTACTATATATACTATAATAGTACTTATAGTAATACTATCATTAGTGCTATTAACTGATAATAATGGTAGTATTATAGGGTCTAGATGATATGTATCACAAGAGGCTATGTATGATACTATGTATAATATGGTATCTGGACAAATAGGGGGTAATAAAGGTGGTTTATACTACCCATTAATATATACCCTATTTATATTTATATTTACAGCTAACCTAATAAGTATGGTACCATATTCATTTGCCTTAACATCCCATATAATATTTATTATATCATTATCTGTTATACTATGATTAGGGGTAACTATAACTGGGCTATATACACATGGTATAGTATTCTTCTCACTATTTGTACCATCAGGATGTCCCCTAGTATTAGCACCATTATTAGTAGTAATAGAGTTACTATCCTATATAGCTAGGTCTATATCATTAGGGCTTAGATTAGCCGCTAATATAATAGCAGGCCATTTATTACTAGCTATATTAGGTACCCTATTATTTAACCTTATGTCTATATCTATTATAACATTTATACTAGGATTTATACCAGTTATAGCATTACTAGCTATAGTGGCATTAGAATTTGCTATAGGTATTATACAGAGTTATGTATTTACCATACTTACTAGTAGTTATATAAAAGATGCACTATACTTACACTAATAATATATATACTATATATTATACTATATATTCATTAATATACTATATATACCATATACTATATATACCCATACTATACTATATATACCATACTATATATACTATACTATACTATATATAGCCTATACTATATATACCA
>NW_011887431.1:0-1082 GCF_000313485.1 Hansenula ciferrii | reverse complement strand
AGTACAATCAGCAGGTATACTATATATAGGTACCTCAGAGACTATATACTACCACTATACCGACCCCCGGCACTCCCTTAGGGAGTGCCGGGGGAAATAGTATAATATAGTCCATTATTTACCGTAACTGGAGTAGTACTGGCTAATGCTTCCCTAGATGTAGCATTCCATGATACATACTATGTAGTAGGCCATTTCCACTATGTATTATCTATGGGGGCTATATTCTCCCTATTTGCAGGGTACTACTATTGAAGTCCCCATGTACTAGGTCTATACTATAATGAAAGGTTAGCCCAAGTACAGTTCTGACTAATATTCATAGGGGCTAATATAATATTTATGCCTATGCATTTCTTAGGCCTAAATGGTATGCCTAGAAGAATCCCAGACTACCCTGATGCATTTATAGGTTGAAACTTTATATCCTCTATAGGGTCTGTTATAGCCATTATATCGTTAGTACTATTTATATACATTATATATGACCAACTAATTAATGGCCTAACTAATAAGGTAGAGAATAAAGCCGTAGTATATAATAAGGCACCATACTTTATAGAATCTAATAGTATATACCATACTATGAACGCTAAGACACACTCTATAGAGTTCTTACTATCATCACCTCCGGCTGTACACTCCTTTAATACACCTGCGGTACAATCATAGTATATATACTATATACTATACTATATATTCATACACTATATACCATACTATATATACCATATACTATACTATACTATACTATACTATATATCATATACTATATACTATACTATATATGGTATACTATACTATATATGGTATACTATACTATATATCATATACTATATACTATACTATATATGGTATACTATACTATATATGGTATACTATACTATATATCATATACTATATATGGTATACTATATATGGTATACTATACTATATATCATATACTATATACCATACTATACTATACTATACTATATATCATAGACTATATACCATATAGTATACTATATATCATATACTTGGCCCCGAGGGGGCCATGGTACCCACCGGGTGCCATAGGCCCCCGAGGGACCTATATATGG
>NW_011887430.1:0-676 GCF_000313485.1 Hansenula ciferrii | reverse complement strand
TATATAGTACTACTATTAAAGGCTACATATATACGGTATAAGATATAGTCCACTACATTATATACTATATATAATGTATAGCATCCTGAAGTATATATACTAATAGTACCTGGATTCGGTATAATATCACATGTAGTATCTACATATAGTAAGAAACCTGTATTTGGGGAGATATCTATGGTATATGCTATGGCTTCTATAGCATTCTTAGGGTTCCTAGTATGATCACACCATATGTATATAGTAGGTTTAGATGCCGATACAAGGGCATACTTTACTAGTGCTACTATGGTTATAGCCGTACCTACTGGTATTAAGATATTTAGTTGATTGGCTACATTATATGGGGGTTCTCTAAGATTAGCCGTACCTATGCTATATGCTATAGCATTCTTATTCCTATTCACATTAGGTGGATTAAATACCATATACTACTATATGTTAGTCCACTATTTAAAGGTAGTATATATGCTGGTAACTACTATACTATATACTATATATACTATACTATAGACTATATACTATATACTATACTATATAGACTATATAGTATATATACTATACTATATAGACTATATACTATATATAGTATACTATACTATACACTATATACTATATACTATATACTATATACTATATATACTATAGTATAGACTATATACTATATATACTATAC
>NW_011887429.1:0-1042 GCF_000313485.1 Hansenula ciferrii | reverse complement strand
ATATAATATACTATACTATATACTATATACTAGATGTTTGTCCAACGTTGACTATACTCTACTAATGCTAAGGATATAGCTATGCTATACTTTATATTTGCCATATTTTCTGGTATAATAGGGTCTACTATGTCATTAATAATAAGGCTAGAATTAGCCTCAGCAGGTCCTCAGCTATTACATGGTAACCACCAGTTATTCAATGTATTAGTGGTAGGACATGCTATCCTTATGATATTCTTTCTAGTAATGCCAGGTTTAGTGGGTGGTTTTGGTAACTATTTCCTACCCCTATTAATAGGTGCCTCTGATATGTCCTTTGCTAGACTAAATAATATATCATTCTGACTATTACCTCCCGCATTAGTATGTATAGTATCATCTACCTTAATAGAGTCAGGGGCTGGTACAGGGTGAACTATATACCCCCCTTTATCTGGTATACAGTCACATAGTTCAGCATCAGTTGATATGGCAATCTTTGCTATACATTTAACTTCTATATCATCACTATTAGGTGCTATAAACTTTATAGCCACATCGTATAATATGCGTACTAATGGTATGTCATATAGTAAAATGCCACTATTTGTATGGGCTATAATTATAACGGCAGTTATGCTACTACTATCTTTACCCGTACTATCAGCTGGGGTTACTATGCTATTAATGGATAGAAACTTTAATACTTCATTCTTTGAGGTATCCGGTGGAGGTGACCCTGTACTATACCAACACCTATTCTGATTCTTTGGTCTATCATATATGGCCTATACTATATAGTATACTATACACTATATACTATACATCCTATATATGCTGGGAACATATATACTATACTATATATGGGGTACACTATATACTATACTATATACTATATACTATATACTATATACTATATAGTATACTATAGACTATATACTATACTATATACTATATATAGTATATATACTATACTATATACTATATACTATATATATGGTATACTATGGTACTATATACTATATACTATATACTATACTACATATACTATATACACTAT
>NW_011887428.1:0-1057 GCF_000313485.1 Hansenula ciferrii | reverse complement strand
ATATATATGATATATAGTGTATACTATATATGGTATACAAATATAAACCTCACTTATATAATACTATATAGTATACTATAATATAAGTAGATATATATAATATGTCATATGGTAATTATAGTTAAATGGTATAACATATGCTTGTGGTGCATTACGTCTGAGTTCGATTCTCAGTATTTACCCTTTATATACTATACTATATATATACTATAGTATAATATATACCCTATATATACTATACTATATATACTATAGTATATTATATACCCTATATATACTATACTATATATACTATAGTATAATATATACCCTATATAGTATATGCCCTATATATACTATATATACTATATAGTATAGTATATAACCTATATACTATATAGTATAGTATATAACCTATATACTATATATAGTATAGGATAATTAATCACTGGTAAGATATATTATTTACTAAATAATCGGTATAGTATACCTGATGAGTTCGAATCTCATATTATCCGTATATATGATATATATAGTATGACTATATATTATATGTAAAGTTATACCCTATATAATATATATGAAGTATATATACCATATTAACTATATTATATACTATACTATATACTATATACTATATATACGACTATATATAGTACTATATATAGTATATACTACTATCTATGGTACTATATATATATACTATATATAGTATATATACTATATATGAATATATAAGGTATATAATATATATACCATATAATACTATACTAAATATAGCTTATTAATATATAAGGTATATACTATATATATCATATATACTATGATCTTATAGTTAAAGGGTTATAACACTATCTCTTCATGTTAGTAGTATGGGTTCGAATCCCATTAAGATTAATACCTCCCTGAAAATGTGGTATAAGGTTTATACTATACGATTGCAAATCGATATACTAAGGGTTCAATTCCCTTCATTTTCTATATGATATATATATCCGGCTATATTCTATATAGTATACATATATATAATACCCTATAGTTCAATACTATGCCATATATTATACTATTATATACCATC
>NW_011887427.1:0-927 GCF_000313485.1 Hansenula ciferrii | reverse complement strand
GAAGATACTATACTATGTATTCTATAGTATACCTAACATGTCTAGATACTATTACTACTATATAAGTGAAGGCAATATTTATATACTATTACCTATGCTTATACTAACTATACTAGCTATATATATAGGGTACATATTAAAGGACATATATATAGGTATAGGAAGTAGTCTAAATGGTATATATATACACCCTAATAATATACATATAGTAGATACGGAATATGGTATATATAGTATATATAAGCTTATACCATTATATACTATATCATTAGGTACTATAGTAACTATATACCTATATGAGTATACTACCTATATATACTATATATACTATAATAGTATAGCATATAATGTATATATACTATTTAATGGTAGGCTACTATATGACCATATATTAAATAATATAGTACTAAGATATATGCTATATATAGCATATACCATTAATAACTATATAGAACATGGTATTATACAATATATAGGTCCATATGGTATATATAGTATATTAAACCATATATCATATAGTATATCAAGGCTAACCACTAATATACTACATAACTATAGTATATATATACTAATATTTATACTATATATTAGTCTAACTATACTATATATTAATGTATACCCTATATACTATATTATATCATATATACTATGTATTATACCTATTACTATATTATATATAGTATAAATACTATACTACATATATACATATACTACAAATAAACGTACATATTCATATACCATAAACTATATACGGTATATACTATATATACTATATACGGTATATATTATATACGGTATATACTATACTATATACGGTATATACTATATACGGTTATATACTATACTATATATACTATATACGGTTATATACTATACTATATATATTATATACCATTATATACTATACTATATACACTATATGCCATT
>NW_011887426.1:0-1927 GCF_000313485.1 Hansenula ciferrii | reverse complement strand
TACTATATATATACTATAGGCTATATATACTATACTACACTATATAGGCTATATATACTATACTATAATATATAGGGTATATATAGTATACTATATACTATATAGGGTATATACTATATGGTATATATACTATACTATATAAGGTATAGGTTATATATAGGGTATATATACTATATGGTATATATACTATACTATACTATATAAGGTATATATACTATATGGTATATATACTATACTATATATAGGGTATATATACTATATATGGTATATATACTACACTATATACTATAGGGTATATATACTATATTATGGTATATATACTATATGATATAGGATATATACTACTACATATATGATATATAATATATATATGCTATTTACACTACTATTATTTATTATAGGGTATATAGGGTATATATTAAACAGGAATAATATAATACTACTATATATCAGTATAGAAATAATGTTACTATCAATAACCATACTAATATTAATATGTAGTAACCTATATAATGATATATATGGTTTACTACTAGGTATAATGGTTATAATAATAGCTGGTATAGAGTCTACTATAGGGTTAGCTATATTAGTTAATTACTATAAATTAAAGGGGTCATTATATATAGATATATAGTATATATAGTATGACTATACTACTACTATTAATACCCCTATTAAATACTATAGTACTAGGTATCTTAGGTAGATATATAGGTATAGTATATAGTAAGGTACTTAGTATAGTATCTTATGGTATATGTACTATACTAGTATATATGGTATACCTTAATATCCTATACTATAATATAGACTACTATATATATATAGGGGACTGAATAAAGGTAGACTATATGTATATACCATATAGTATATGTATAGACACTTTAACCGTAAGTATGCTATTGCCTATAATTACTATATCATTTTTAGTAAATATATATGCCCATAGTTATATGCATAATGACCCACATCAGGTAAGATTCTATGCATACCTGTCTCTTTTTAGTACCTTTATGATACTACTAGTATTAGCCGATAATTATATGGTACTATTTATAGGGTGAGAATATATAGGTATAGCATCTTTCCTACTAATAGGGTATTGATATAATAACATAGGCAATATAAAGGCAGCTATATTAGCCTTACTAATAAATAAGGTAGGTGATATACTACTAATAGTATGTATTATACTATATATGAATATCTATGGTAGTACTAATTATAGTATAGTATATAGTCTAGTACCATATATTAGTACCGATATCAATAATATACTATGTATATGCATATTAGTGGCATGTATAAGTAAGAGTGCACAATGGGGTCTACATAGTTGATTAATATGGGCTATGGCGGGACCTACACCAGTATCAGTACTATTACATGCAGCTACCTTAGTTATAGCAGGGGTATACCTATTAGTAAGGTCATCATATATACTAGAATATACACCTACCATACTATTGTATATAGTATGGTTAGGTAGTATAACTACTATATCATCTGGTATAATAGCTATATATAGTAATGATATAAAGCGTATAATAGCCCTATCTACTATGTCTCAATTAGGTATGATGTTTATAGCCATAGGTATATCTAGTTATAATATGGCACTATTCCATATAATATGTCATAGTATATATAAAGCCTTACTATTTATGTCAGCAGGTAGTATAATACATAGTATACTATATGAGACCCAGGATATACGTTATATAGGTATACCATATATATACCTACCTATAACATATACTAGTATATATATAGCCTCTCTATCATTAATGGCATATCCATATATGACTGGATACTATAGTAAAGATATTATACTAGAAAGTATGGTAGGTACATATACCATAAGTGGGTATATCATATATATAATTACCATACTATCAGCCCTATGTACCACTATATATAGTAT
>NW_011887425.1:0-981 GCF_000313485.1 Hansenula ciferrii | reverse complement strand
CTATATATAGGGTATATATATACTATAGGGTATATATCATATACTATATAGGGTATATATACTATACTATATAATATATAGGGTATATACTATACTATATAATATATAGGGTATATACTATACTATATAATATATAGGGTATATATACTATAGGGTATATACTATATATCATATATAGGCTATATATAGGGTATATAGTATATATCATATATAGGGTATATATATAGGGTATATATAGGCTATATATATTATATATGGTATATATACTATATAATATATAGGGTATATATCATATATAGGCTATATATAGGGTATACTATAGGGTATATATCATATATAGGGTATATATATAGGGTATATATGGTATATATAGGGTATATATAGGTATATATTATATATAGGGTATATATATAGGGTATATATAGTGTATATAGGGTATATATAGTATATATAGTATATATAGGGTATATAGTGTATATATAGTGTATATAGGATATATAGGGTATATAGTGTACATAGGGAATATAAAGGTATATATTATATATATAATATATAATATATATAAGTAATATATAGATCATCATATACACTATAGGGTTAAATTAGCCTATAGGGGGGATATGATAGGTTATATATGGGGGTTAACGACTTTCTTTTTTTTTTTATTATACTACTTATATAAAACAAAAAAAAAGAAATATGGTTAATTTTTGAAAATATTTTACCATTATATGTTCCCTTACATATATAATTATGATAGAATACTCCATTACCTACTTTCATATAGTATTTAATGGTACTACGATAGAATTTGACACTAAAAATGTGTCATTTTTGGTGAAATATGGTGTATTTTTGAAAAAATACATGTTATAAATATTGCAAAAATTGACCCATTTTTGCAATATAGTATATATTGAGTATAATATATACTATATCATATATCATATATACTATATACTATATACTATACACTATATC
>NW_011887424.1:0-1693 GCF_000313485.1 Hansenula ciferrii | reverse complement strand
GTATACCTTCTTTATATAATATATAATATATAATATATATGCTATTAAATATAGTATTAATTAACCTACTTAGTATAGGTATTATAGTAGTACTATATAATATAGTACTATATAGTAGTAATATAGTATATATAAAGGGTATATTAATACCCTATACTAAACGTATAGTACTACTATGTACTATACTACTACTATATAATATAGTATACTATAGTATAGTATATAATAGTAATATAATAGGGTACCAATATATAGTAGAGTATATAAACATATACTGGGGTATAGATAGTATATCTATGGTATTATTATCATTGATATACATATTAATGCCTATTACCATACTATCTAGTTGAAATAATATACCCTATAAATACTATAGTATATATAGTATACTAATACTTATACTAGGTATATTAATGGCATTAAATTTCATATGCCTAGATATAATAGGCTTTTATATCCTATTCGAAAGTACCTTAGCCCCATTATTTATACTTATAGGTATATATGGTAGTACTAATAAATATAAGGCATCATACTATATATTTATATATACCTTATATAGTTCCCTATATATGCTATTATCCATTAGTATACTATACTATATATATAATAATAGTGACTATACTACTATAGCCAATTATATACTATACTATGATATACAGTGTATAGTATATATAGGTATTATGATAGGTATAATAGTTAAGACACCATTATGACCCTTTCATATATGGTTACCATTAGCCCATAGTGAGTCCCCTATAGGGGGTAGTATACTATTAGCTGGTATAGTATTGAAGATAGCTATATATGGTATTATAAGGCTTATATTAATTAATATGGGAGATAGTAATGTACTATATATACCCATTATATATAGTATATGTATTATTAGTATACTATATATAGGTATTATTAATACCATTAAATACGATATGAAAGTTATTATAGCATATAGTTCTATAGGACATATGGCTATATGTATAATGGGTATACTATCTAATAGTATTATAGGTATACATGGGAGTATTATACTATGTATATCACATGGTCTTATATCACCTGGACTATTTATACTAGTAGGGGCTATACTATATGATAGATACCATAATAGACTAGTATACTATTATAAAGGCCTTAGTACATATATGCCTTTATTTAGTATATATATTATACTATATAGTCTATGTAATATATCACTACCATTAACAGGTAACTATATAGGGGAGATACTATCCTTTATAGGTGCATATAGTATAAATCCTATACTAACTATAATAGGTACTATATCTATACTATTAACTAGTATATACCAGATTAAATTAACCACTAAATTAATAGGGGGTATAAAGTCTATATCATTAAATATAGTATATGATATTAATACTAGGGAGATACTAATATTAAACGTACTATTAATACCTACCATATTAATCGGTATATGACCTATATACATTACTAATATACTAGATATTAACGTATCTACTATACTATATAGTATCATATAATATATATTCACATACCATATACCATATACCATATACCATATATCATATACCATTATATTATATACCATATACCATATATTATATACCATTATATCATATACTATATACCATATACCATACCATATATCATATATACTATACCATATACCATATACCATATATCATATACCTTTATATCATATACC
>NW_011887423.1:0-563 GCF_000313485.1 Hansenula ciferrii | reverse complement strand
CCATATATATTATATACCATATATTATACCATATATATAGTATAGTATATATAGGACCCGCGGTCCGTAGGACCAAAGGGTCCACGGGACCCCGGGCCCGAGGTACTATACTATATAGCCTATATAGTATATATACCATATATATATAGTATAGTATATATACCATATATATATAGTATAGTATATATACCATGTATACATAGTATAGTATATATACCATGTATATATAGTATAGTATATATACCCCTATAAATAGTATAGTATAGTATATATAGTATATAAGCTATATAAGTAATATATATTATATATAGCATATAGCACTATAATGTAATGGATAACATATTAGACTCATGTTCTATTAATATAGGTTCAAGTCCTATTAGTGCATATATAGTATAGAATTATAGCTTAATGGTAAAGCAACCCACTCATAATGGGTCTATCAGAGTTCAATTCTCTGTTATTCTATATAGTATAGTATATATACTATATATACTATATACTAGTATATATACTATATACTACTATATATACTATATAGTATACTATATATACTATATATA
>NW_011887422.1:0-1581 GCF_000313485.1 Hansenula ciferrii | reverse complement strand
TATACCATATATATATAGTACTACTATATAGTATACCATATATATAGTATAGTATATAGTGTATAGTATCCCCCCGTGAGTCCCTACATCGTAGATGCGGGACTCCCGGGGGTCTGGTATATATACTACATATTCAACCATATAGGTCCCAGGGGGCCAAAGGCACCCTAGGGTACCATGGCCCCCTTGGGGGCCAAGAATATATACTATGTTATTAATAAACCTATATATATTAATCATATATAGTTCACTACATACTAAATCATATAACTTTAATAGGGATATAACTAGAATAGGTATACTATTAATACTATATATAATATATATACAGTATGATATTAGTATAGTATCTATACTAAATAGGGCTATATACTATAATATAGGTAGTATTAGTATATATAATGATATATATATAGTAAATATACTATCAGCATATATTATACTACTAATTCTTATACTAGGTATATTATTACTATGTAATAGTATATCTATATATAGTAATATACATAGTATAGATAATATACTATACTATAATAAGAACTACATTATAATCGTACTATTTAATATAGTAGGTCTTATACTATTTATACTATGTAATAATATACTAGCCTTATATATTACCATAGAATTACAGTCATATAGTCTATATATACTAACTAGTATATATACTAGGTCTAATGATAGTCTAAAAGGTGGTATACTATACTTTTTAATAGGGGGTATAGCATCTATACTAGTATTATATGGTATAGCCATACTATACTATATAACAGGTACCCTATATATAAACGATATAAATATACTACTATACTATAATGGTATAGTATATATAGGGTATATACTATTATATATAGGCCTATTTATAAAGGCAGGTATAGCACCATACCATAATTGGTCTATATCAGTATATAATAGTACCCCTACTATAATTACTATGTGAATTAGTCTAATAGCTAAGGTTAGTATAGTAACCTATATATATAATATATATACTACTATGTACTATAATAGGTATATAGAGTATATACTACTAATTAGTATAGTACTATGTCTTATACTAGGTAGTATAGGGGGTTTAATACAGGTTAAAATAAAGCCACTATTAATATATAGTGGTATATTAAATATAGGGTATATACTATATACTGTAATACTATCTAATATAGATAGTATATCAGCCTATATTATATATATGACACAATATAGTATAACCCATATTAATATATTTATTATACTACTATATATACCCAGTATTATATATAATACTACTAATATCCATAGTAATATATATACTAGTATATATACTAATATATATAGTCCTATAGTATATATAAGGCAACTATATAATATGGTACTATATAATAAGTATATTACTATTGCCTTAATAGTCTCCCTATTCTCATTAATAGGTATACCACCTCTTATAGGATTCTATGCTAAACTATATATTATAGTATCTAGTATAAGTGAAGGCTATATATTACTTACTATACTATTGATTATATGTAGTACTATATCCACTATATACTATATATACATAGTAAAGGAGGTAAGTATCTATGATAATATATATAGTACTAT
>NW_011887421.1:0-2040 GCF_000313485.1 Hansenula ciferrii | reverse complement strand
ATATATACTATACCATATAGTATATGGACTATATACTATACCATATAGTATATAGACTATATAGTATATGTACTATACCATATAGTATACCATATATACCATATAGTATATATACTATACTATACCATATATTATGTAGGCTATATACTATACCATATAGTATATACCATATAGTATACCATATAGTATATATAGTATATGTACTATATAGTATACCATATAGTCTATATAGTATATATAGTATACCATATAGTCTATATAGTATATATAGTATAACATATAGTCTATATAGTCTATATAGTATACCATATATAGTATATTATATATAGCCTTATATATATAGTATAGTTATATATATACCTTATATAGCTATACTATTGTTAATGGTATAATATACCATGTATACTATATACCATATAGTATATATACTGAGTACACCAATAGTGGTTATATACTATACTATACTATACTATAATTAATGTATACTCGACTATATACTATACTATATATATATAGGCTACTGTTATAACGAACCTACTATCTGCTATACCATTTATAGGTAAAGATTTAGTACCATTTATATGGGGTTCATTTAGTGTATCTAACCCTACTATACAGCGTTTCTTTGCTATACACTTTTTATTACCCTTTGTTTTAGCCGCATTAGTTATAATGCACCTTATGGCATTACATGTACATGGGTCTACTAACCCCCTAGGTATATCTAGTAATATAGATAGGCTACCATTCCATGGGTACTTTGTATTCAAGGACCTTATTACCGTATTCTTTTTACTACTAGTATTTAGTCTATTTGTGTTCTTTTCTCCCAATACCCTGGGTTTATTTTGGCCCTTTATATATATACTATCTATAGTATATATATTAATGCAATGTGCTATATGCTGGGACAATATATCTATTAGGTTAAAGTATAGTATATATACTATACTACGTAGTATAAATGCTATACTATACTATGCTAACCCTTTAGTACTTAGGTACTATTGTTATGGTGTATTTAATCAGCAGATTATCAAAATATATTATATAGTATTTATAGGTATCCCAGAGACTACTAGCACATATATAATGTTAGCTAAACATATAGGTACATATGATATGTTAAAGATATACCTTCATTTTAGGTATATAAATATATTCTGCCTTACATATAAGCCTGAGAATAAATTTAACCAGTGATTAGCCGGGTTAATAGATGGGGATGGATACTTTGGCATAACCCAAGGTAAGTATACTACCTTAGAGATTACAGTAGGTCCTTTAAAGGCTTAAGGCTATATATGATACCATCTTTCTATCTACTCTACAATTCTAAGGCTTATATTAGTAGTAATACACTATTATATAAGGATTGATCGACATTCGATTATATATGGAAGCTTTATACCTATAAGTTTAAATAACATTATATGAAGTATAGTCCATATACAGTATATATTCTATACTATATAGCATCCTGATAACTATATACCAGGTAACCCACTAGTTACACCAGCTAGTATTGTACCGGAGTGATATCTACTACCATTCTATGCTATACTAAGATCTATACCAGATAAATTAGGGGGGGTTATAATCATGTTTGCGGCTATATTAATACTACTAGTACTACCTATTACAGATAGGAGTATTATAAGGGGTAATACCTTTAAAATAGTATCTAAGTTCTTCTTCTACCTATTTGTATATAACTTCTTCTTACTGGGACAATTAGGTCAACTACATGTTGAGGTACCATTTATAGTACTAGGTCAATGGGCTACGTTTAATTACTTCTTTTACTTTATAGTATTAGTACCTGTAGTATCTTATATAGAAAATATACTATTCTATATAGGTAGGGTACAAACTCCCACTAATGACTTCTAGTATATTATATACTATATATATTCCTATACCAGACCCCCGGGACTCCCTAAGGGAGTCCCGGGGGGGTACTATATACCATATACTATACCATATAGTATATACCATATACTATATACCATATACTATATACTATATACCATATAGTAT
>NW_011887420.1:0-1293 GCF_000313485.1 Hansenula ciferrii | reverse complement strand
CTATATATACCGTATACTATATAGGAAGTATAGTTCAATGGTAGAACGATTGCCTTTTAAGCAATGTATGATAGTTCGATTCTATCTACTTCTATATATATTATATACTATATATACCCTAACCTATTATACCCATATAATATCATATATACTATACTATGCTATAGTATACCATATAGTATATACTATACTATATACCCTATAGTATAGTATATATACTATATACTATCATATAGTATACATACTATATACTATCATATATATACTATATATATAGTATATTATCCATATAACATATATACACCATTATATACTATACCATATACACTATATACTATATATAGTCTATGATATAGTATATATAGTATATATACTATATGTATGATATATACTATATATATACTATATATATGATATATTCTTATACCATATATATATACTATACTATATAGTCTATATATATGTTATATACCATATAATATAATATAATATATATTATATACTATATATACTATACTGTATATATACTATATATGGTATATATTATCCCATATAATATATACTATATATATATCATATAATATATAATGGCAATAAGAAAAGGTCAGGTATATTTATCCCTAGTTAATAGTTATCTAATAGATTCTCCCCAACCAAGTAGTATATCATACTGATATAACCTAGGTTCATTATTAGGCCTATGTTTAGTAATACAAATAGCATCAGGGCTATTTTTAGCCATGCATTATTCTAGTCATATAGAGTTAGCCTTTGCATCAGTAGAACATATTATGCGTGATGTTAATTATGGGTACCTTATAAGGTATATACATGCTAATGGGGCCTCATTCTTTTTCATATGTATGTACCTACATATAGGTAAGGCACTATACTATGGTAGTTATAAGTCACCTAGAGTACTAGTATGAATTATAGGGGTTATTATATTCATAGTTACTATGGCTACTGCATTTATGGGGTATTGTCTAGTATATGGACAAATGAGTCATTGAGGTATTATATACTATACTACCTATATACTATATATATAAGGCATATATACACTATACTATATACACTATAGTATACTATACTATATACCATATAGTATATATACTATACCATATAGTATACCATACTATACTATATATACCATATAGTATACCATACTATGCTATATATACCATATACTATATATACTATACCATATAGTATACTATACTATATATACCATATACTATATATACTATACCATATATATACCATATAGTATATATACTATACCATATATAT
>NW_011887419.1:0-1369 GCF_000313485.1 Hansenula ciferrii | reverse complement strand
CTATACTGTATATATACCATTATATACTATATACTATATATACTATACTATATACTATGTATACTATACTATATAGTATATATACTATACTATATACTATACTATATAGTATATATACTATACTATACTATATATACTATACTATATACTATGTATACTATATACTATATATTATAGTATATATACTATACTATATATGCTTCTATAGCTTAATCTGGTAAAGCAGTAGAGTGAAGTTCTATCTATATAGGTTCAATTCCTTTTAGGGGCATATACTATATATACTATACTATATACTATATATACGATATATACGGTATATAGTATATATACAGTATATACTATACTATACTATATATACGGTATATAGTATATATACTATATATACTATATATACGGTATATACTATATATATAGGGTATATACTATATATACTATACTATATACTATATATACTATACATATGGTATATATACGGTATATACTATACATATGGTATATATAGGATATATATTATACATATGGTATATATAGGGTATATATTATATATATGGTATATATACGGTATATACTATATATACTATATATACGGTATATACTATATATACTATATATAGGGTATATACTATATATACTATATATTCTCTTAGCTTAATGGCAAAGCATAATACTTCTAATATTATAATCTATGTTCAATTCATAGAGGGAATATATATACTATATATACTATATACTATACTATATAGTATACTATATATACTATATACGTTTAAATACTATATGATATCTATATACTATATATACTATATATACTATATACCTTTAAATACTATATGATATATATATACTATATATACTATATATACTATATACCTTTAAATACTATATGATATATATATACTATATATACTATATAGTACTATATACTTTTAAATGCTATATAATATATATATACTATATATACTATATACCTTTAAATGCTATATGATATATATACTATATATAGTATATACCTTTAAATGCTATATTGTATATATACTATATATACTATATACGTTTAAATGCTATATGATATATATACTATATATAGTATATACGTTTAAATCCTATATGATATAATATAGTATATATAGGGTATATACTATATATCATTAAATGCTATATGATATAATATAGTATATATGGGATATATACTATATACCATTAAATACTATATGATATAATATATACATAATATGTTGAAAAATTTTAAATTTTTGGTGTCAATATGATATTACCTTTAAATACTCCCTGATATAAAATATATTATATTTTTGAGTCAGGGAGGTATTAATGGTAAATTCAAAAATGTTAAAAATTTCAAAGGGTA
>NW_011887418.1:0-1892 GCF_000313485.1 Hansenula ciferrii | reverse complement strand
GTATGGTATATACTATATACGTATAGAATATAAGGTTATACAACTGTTTACTAAAAACATAGCACATTGACAATACATATATAGTATATTATAATGTGTGAATTCTGCTCAATGATATACTATAAGATATAGTGTATATACTATATACTATATATAAGGTACTATCAAATAGCAGCCTTATCTTGAGGGTTATAATGTAGCGAAATACCTTGTTTACTAAATATAATCGTGCATGAATGGAGTAATGATATAACAATTGTATCGGGTGTATAGTACAGTGAAATTGTAGTCGTAGTGAAGATACTATGTACCTATAGTAAGACAGAAAGACCCTATGCAGCTTTACTATACCCATAAAGATTGAGTACTATATATACCTATTTAGATATAGTAAGTAATATATTATATACCTATGAAATACTTACTCTGTATATATAGTATACTTACCCTATAGTATATATTAGATACACTATCATATATACTATATATATAATATACCATATATATATACTATATATATATATGGGCTATATATATTATATATATATATTAGGGGAACATCTATGGTGGTTAGTTTTGATGGGGCGTCATTATCATATAAAATAACTGATAAGTCTATTAATGGGCTAATATATATTATACCTAAGTATATAGTATAACTATATACATTATATAATATATCATATAATATATAGTCTATATACCTATATATACTATATATATACTATATATACTATATATTAGTGATTATACAATAGATAAGCATATGTACAGTATAATTGTATGGAAAACAATAGTATAATAATATACACTAATAATATAATGGTATAACTGTGCTATAATAATAACATATACATATGGAATTAATACGTAAGTATAGCATAATGAACATATAATACATTTATAATGGTTATGGATAACGAATAAAAGTTACGCTAGGGATTAAAGGTACCCTATAGTCCCATAGTATATATACTATACTATACTATAGTATATACTATATATACTATATATACTATATATACTATATATACCTATATATACTATATATACTATATATACGACTATATACTATATATACTATATATACTATATATACACTATATACTATACTATATATACTATATATACTATAAGTGGGTTAAATGCAAGGATATATACTATACTATATACTATATACCATTATATACTATACTATGTATATACTATATATACTATATGGTATATATACTATATACATTATATACTATACTATGTATATACTATATATACTATATAGACTATATATACTATATAGACTATATACTATATACCATTATATACTATATACTATGTATACTATATACATTATATACTATATATACTATATATAGACTATATACTATATACTATGTATACCATGTATACTATATATAGACTATATACTATATATAGACTATATACTATATACTATGTATACTATGTATACTATGTATACTATGTATATACTATATATACTATATAGACTATATACTATATACTATGTATATACTATATACTATATACTATATATACTATGTATATAGGATATATACTATATATAGACTATATACTATACTATATAAATTTGCAACATATATACCATATATATATGCTCAAAGACTATATCCCATATACTACTATATATAGGGTATAATACATAGTCTAATCAGTACCTACTATATATAGGTACTGTATATATGAACAGGGTAATATAACGAAAGAGTAGTCATTGTAAGTTATGTTTGCCACCTCGATATACTATATAATCGATGTCGAGTATAAATAAGGCTATATGCAAGTATATATATACTATATATTATTTGCAGCATATATATACTATACTATATATATACTATATACACTATATGGTA
>NW_011887417.1:0-20022 GCF_000313485.1 Hansenula ciferrii | reverse complement strand
GAAGTTGAATTTATTGAAATTGATAATACTACAACTGGTATAAATTTAAAATGGATGATTTTTTATTCAGTTATATTATTAGCTTCTAAAAATCAAAAAATTGATGGAAATAATGATGATGATGTCAATGATGATATTGCAATTCTTTAAGATGCTGTCAATGAGATTGATGATTCAGATGTCAATCCAGATAAATATGAATTGGATAGTTTATGTTTTTCAAAAAAAGATTTGATTGATTATTCTATACCCATAATTCCCAGACAAAGAAGAGATTCATATTTACCGACTTTAAATGAATTATTTGATATAGATATTAGACATGAACATCATCCAAATTATTTTAAAGAATCATTTGATGATAATCTCAGACATCAAAAAATTAAATCTAATGATGTGAAGAAAAAGTATGGAATAGATCTTGATCCTCAAATAATTCATGATAATGAATATGTTTTCGTTAGAATTAAGAGTGCACCAATTAGAACAAGTCATATTGAGGAAGATTTTAAATCAGCAAAAAATTTATATGGGAAATATACTGAACATTTAAAAAATTGGAAATATTTACTCAATTATAATCAAAAAAAATCTTCAAATGAATTACCAATCAACATACAAAAACTTTTTTTCCATCAATTTACAGAAATTGAAAATGATTATGGTGATTGTGTTGCTTATGGATTTATTATTATTGAAGAATATGTTACTTATCAATATAAAACTTTTTCACATAATCAATTAAAAAATACTTTAAATAAAATTGAATTTGAAAATTTAAGAATTCAAAATGGGATATCAAATAGTTTAAATATTGCCTTTATTGCAGGGTCATATGGCCCAGATGATAGGATATTTTTCAGAAATCATCAAAATTCACAAGTTTATATATTTCATTTCTTTTACACTATATTTAAATTTAAACCTATTGATTCAAAAGAAATGGATAGAATATTAGAAGATTGTGGATCAGATTTATCAGATTTATCAGACCATGACCTTGAATTAGAAGATGAAGAATACTTCAGTTGTTAACTAATGAACAATGCAGTTACTCTTGATTCCATCGATGTAGTTTGATTGTCACCGTTGATGTTTTGTTTCAGTTTCGGATTGAGACGCGAATATGGTATATTACTAAAAGAAGAACAACCACCAGCACTGAAAAACCGCTTTGAAAACCCTGGAAAAGACCAGTAGTATCACTAGACTCTGACCAGTCCAACTAGTATCATCATTACCCATCATCTCTTTTAGATATTCCCTTGTAGTCTCCTGTTGAGTGCTTTTCTTCCCACCTTTCGGTGTTCGAACTTCGCTCGCTAAAACTTCTCACTGCTTATTCAGCCATCACCGTTTCACATCACAATTCTCAACCTCATAATTCAGGTACTAAATATAACCACATCAACAAAAATTAAAATTAAAATTAAAAATAAATAAACAACATCATCAACGATCAAAACTCAACACAACTCATATCTGAGAGGAATTTCACTTGTTGATCATAACCACCATCCGCCTATTTGATATCAGCTGCACAAAGATCTGTTTACCCAAGATTTCAGTACCTTTTGTTCATTTCTTGATTCATTTAATCTATTTATATTTTCAGGTACCAAAAAATTTAAACATTTTATATATATAACTACTGATAAATCATAAGATAAAAGGACATTTATACTAAGAAGTTATAGATTCAACAAAGAAAAATGGTGACTGAGTTCAACGATCATAGTCGAAATAATAACTTGTCAATAAATAATAGTTCCATTCCAAACCAAGCTGTTAGTCCTCAATCAAAGAGAAATACTAAAAATTTATCTCTAAATTTAGCACCAAGATCCTCAACTTTCCCTAATAATGGCTTGAATGGCTCAACAAATGTCTTGCCTCCAGTCCCACAATCAGCTACACTACCCACAACAAGATTATTTAGACATCCTTCATTATCAAATTCTAAAAATGATTCAAATTTATCATTAAATTCAAATCCTTCAACTTTGAAAAGAAGAACAACTTTATCATTATCAATACCCACAGATCCAGAATTAATGAATTTACAAAATAAAAATAATAGTTCAACAAATAAATTATCATCAAATTCTATTCCTTCAATAACTTCTTCATCACCAATAACTTCTTCTTCACCACTTATACCTTCAACTCCTGCAGATTATACAAGTTTCCCTTCATTTAAAAGAACTAATTCTTCAATAACAAATAATACAACATCTTCAAATTCATCATCAAATAAAACAATACATATGGATAATCAAGATTTTAATAATCAAGATTATAATAATAATAATAATGAAATTCCCACTATGAGAACTCAAACTTTGATACATAATTTATCAAGTATAGATCTTAGTGATGAAAGTGATGTAAATAAAATGAATTGTTATCCAAATGGTCCACAATGTGTCTTGGAACCAAATTTATATCTTTATTCTGAACCTACAGCTAAACAATTAATGGAATTTGATTTAGTTATTAATGTTGCAAAAGAAATTTCACCACCAATTCAAACAAATCATAATCAATTATCAAATAATCAAATATCAATTATTGATTTTAATCAAGGAAATTCAAAATATTATTATGTTCCATGGACTCATACTTCCAAGATTTGTCATGATTTACCTATATTAACTTCTAAAATAATATCATCATTAGAAAAAAATGAAAAAATTTTAATTCATTGTCAATGTGGTGTAAGTCGTTCTGCATCATTAATAGTTGCTTTATTAATGAAATTGAAAAATTTAAATTTGAATGATTCTTATAATTTATTAAAATCTAGGGCTTCAGAAATATCACCAAATATGTCATTAATTTTCCAATTAATGGAATGGAGTGAAATTATTGGTGTTAATAATAATAAATCTTCAACAACAAATTCTAATATAAATTCAAGACCTACAAGTGCTACAAGTGAAACAAGTTCAAAATTTGAAACATTAAATGAAAATTCTTTGGAAAATAATCAAAGGTCTGAATTTAACAAGAATAATGATGATCTTGTAACGTTTCCATGAATTAATATTAAGTATATGATGAATTTTAATAGACAATTTTTTTTCTTTCGGATACTAGGCATGTATTACTAGACTCATATTACACTACAAGTAATTTATATAGATACTGTTTATTTTCTATATTGAACTTCACTAAATGTAATCAATCTCTTCATCGAGGTAATCCATTTTCTTGTCTTTTCATCAATCATAATATTTGCACCACCATTATTCAATTTTGAATCTCTAGAACGGGCATGAATACTAACACTAATAACACCAATAGGCCATGCCACATTACCAATACTTAATTTCATATAACTTTCTGTAGATTTCATAAATTCACCATGTTGTAAATGATATAATATAGTTAATAATGAAATTAATTGATCTTGATCCAAATTGTTTTTTCTTAGTGAGACACAAAGTGGGAATAATGATTTCTTGGTGTCAAGAAGTAATGATTGATCATAATCTGGATGTTGAGACCATTGGTTTAGTATGAATTTTATGTATTTATTTGCCTTCATTGTTATTATTGTTGTTGGTTTGGATGTTAGGTCTTCTAATTGGATGATTAATTCTTTGGGTATATCTTTCAAAATTGTAGGATCTGATTCATTTTGAATACTTTGATCATCTTGAACAACTTTACCATCTTCTTTATTCTTTTCTGTACTTGATTTCAAACTTTTTGATTGTTGTGTTTCTTCATCTTCTAATTTTCTTTTTTTGGACTCTTCCACTTTGGTTTCTGGCTGTTTTGACTCCATCTTTTTTCGGCAAAATGAACAATAATAGTCTATAATATAACACAACACAAAACCTTCCGCTTTATAAGATAATTGGACACTTATTTCCCACCAATAATCAAGTAATTTGATACGTTTTCAAAATATTAGTTTATACAAATTTCTTTGAATCGCAGTGGCCGTATCACAAAAATCCCAATACTCTTAAATTAAATAAAAACAGAACAAAATCAATAAAATATCAAAAACATCAACAACAAAAGAACCGTTAAAAGGGGGACAGATCATCAACTAAAGGATTGAATTGACCTCTTATACCAGTACATAATATTCCATAATGACCACAGAACCTACCAAGCAAAAAACCAAGTCAAACGAACAAACACCAGCTGCTCCAGAACAAGAATTATCAAAAGAACAAACCATATTACAAAAACAACAATTAAATGAAGGATCAGATGAAGAATACGTATCAGAAAATGAAGAAGTTATAGATTCAAATGATATCACACAGGATAATAATCGTATTGATCTAAATATGAATTTAGATAATGGAGAACGTAAAATTTGGCTAGTTAGATTACCAAGATTTTTAATTGAAAAATGGAAAGAATCAGATAATTATTTCCAAGGACAAGATTTAGGTAAAATTAAAATTAAACAAAATAATGTTAATAATAAAGCTCCATATCTGAAGATGCAATTGAATGAAAATGATCCAAATTTTGAAGATATCCCACATAATTATGAATTAAATATGACAAAACCTACAGTGGAGAATCAATATATTTTTAATGAACAAAATGTAAATGGATTGAAAAGACAAAATGGGAAACAAGATGAAGATGATAATACTAATCATAATGGTGGTGTTAAGAAAGAAGATGGTACAGTAACAAAAAATGAGCTAGATAATGAAGTTCAATCTAAAAAACCAGAATTGAAACCAATTGATAAAAGAGAAGCTGCAATGTTAAGAAGACGTAGAAGATTTAATAGATATAAAAATAGAGATGGTACTGATAAAGTGATACCTTTTGTTAAGACAATTCCAAAGAAAACTTCATTAATTGGTAAAATTGCACATGAATGTCAAATTACTCCAATGGTTAATGATCCAAATTATTCCAAAATTATTCAAAGAAGAAAGAATTTAATCAAAGAAGAACCAAGACCAACTGTTACATTATTAAACGAAATTCCTGGTGTTACTTTAAGTAATGCAGGTTTAACATTAAAGACAGATACTTCAAAATTCTTAAAATCTTCAGCATCAACTAAAAACAAGAATGAAGGTAGAGCAATTCGTATGCCACAAAAAGACCTGTTTGATTTATTATTCAAACTGTTTGATGAATATGATTATTGGTCATTAAAAGGTTTAAAAGAACGTACAAAACAACCAGAAGTTTATTTAAAAGAAACTTTAGAACAAATTGCTCAATTAATTAAAAAAGGTCCTTATGCTTTAAAATATGCATTAAAGAGAGAATTTAAAGAATTAAAAGATCAAGAAAGAGCTGAAAGATTAGGTGAATTAAGTAAAGAAAATGAAGAAGATGATGATGAAGAAGATAATGATGAAGATGTTGAAATGGAAGATGTTGTTTGATACAATATTGTAACCTTTTATTTTGATATATTTAATTTGCATACTAGGTGATTGAACACCAATTTAAAAACATATACAACAAAGTCCAAAAATAAAGAAACAATGAATGATTTATTAATGAATATATAAGTACATTGTAATTCTTATCAATCTTATCTATATAACTTCCGAAATGGTCAAAGACTCTATAATTCAATTGAAATTAATTGAAATCAATTGAAATCAATTGTACTCATATTCTTTTTTTGTGACTGCGCTGTTTCCCAATTGGGAAATACCCAATTTATTATAAAACCCAAACACCAAGTCACAGATTTCGCGAATTTTCAGTTTTTTTTCAACACTGTACTGAAAAAACTGAAATCTAATAACAAAGTGAACAGTTTGATAGGTTTAGAAGATTTAGATCTAGGTATAACTCAATCTATAAAAATGGCTGTATGTATCGTTGGAATGAAGTGCTCTATGTTTGAAAAGAACTAGGGACTCAAGAAAGACGTCTAATTGAATGGTTATACTAACATGGTTTAACTTAGCGTGAAATTACTGATATTAAAAAATTTGTTGAATTAAGCAGAAGAGCTGATGTCAAATCAGCTTCAATCAAATCAAACCAAAAAGTTGCTGCTAACGGTAAAGTCTACAAAGAAACTAAATTCAAAATCAGAGGTACCAAAAACTTATACACTTTAGTTGTTGCTGATGCTGAAAAAGCTAAAAAATTAGTTCAAACCTTACCATCAACTTTAGAAATTACTGAATTATAAATTTAATATTAATTAAAAAGAAGATTTAATTTTATATTGAAAAATTGTTTTATAAATTTTTATTGGTTCTAATAAATGGAATGGGTTAATGATTTTTGAATTTGATTTGTTTACGTAAAAGAAATTATTGTAATTATGAAGAGAGATTATATGAACTACTTTAGAAAACTCATAAAAAACATTAAAAGTTTATTAAATCATATGAAATCATAAATCAAGGAATAAATTAACATTGTACAATTATAATCAAGTATTATGGAAATTGGAAATGAGATACATATGGAACCTAATTATCTTTTTCCTTTTCTTTTAAACTATTTCCAAACTCTTCTTGATTCTCTTTTTCATCAATTTGATGATCTTTATCTTGATCTTTATGTAATTCTTTTTCTTTATTTTTTTTACTCAATTCTAAAGCTTTTACAGATTCTAAAACTGTTGGATGATCATCAAATCTTAAACTTTTACGTTTTCTTGCAGTTTTATTATCATCTTGTGATGATGAATTTTCTGATGTTATACCTGATGCCTGAACATTTTGAATTTCTGCTATTGGAACTGGTTCCTTTTTAGAATTTATAAGATCATGTTGTATTGTTGATTTTGTTGGTGTTGTAGTTGATGAATTATTTGGTGATGTATTTGAGGTGGTAGTTGATGTTGTTGATTTGGAATTTATAGGAACTAATTCTGCAGTTCTAATCCATCTTCTTCTTCTTGTATATTTGGAAAATGAATCTTCAGTTGATGGTTTTTTCCATGTATTATCATAATAAATAAATCCATCATCAATTCCAGGATTTGCTGTGGATCTTGGTTTAGAACTTGGTAATTGAAATGCACCATCATTAGTTAAATCTAATCTCCATGATTTATCAACCCATCTCCATACAAGACCTGAACCAATTTCAGTTTCTGGTAATTCAAATTTATCAGTTGGTGATGATTCATTTAAAAATTCATCAGTCCATGCAGTTCTTTCATAACTTAATAAATTTGGAGTCCAACCAATACCTAACCAACGACGTTGATTTTCATAAAGAACATAAGTGAAAACAATTGGTTTACCATCTTTATTCTTAATACCAACTCTTTCATTAACTTTTTTAACAGCTGCAAAGATACCAGAATCTTTATTAATATTAATACCACCAAAATCTAAACCTGTTAAATAAAATGATAATAATCTTACTAGTCTAAATTTCCATAATACTTTTCTTGTAACTCTTGAGAAAATTGAATGATAAGTTAAACAATAAAGTCCTAATAATAATAACAAAGTTCTTGGTGTTAATATGAAATAAGTTATTATAACATATAAAGGTGAAAGGAAAATTGTAGTGAAGAGCAATCTTTTAATATCATATGAAGTTAAAGCTAATGAAGTTATTGGATTGAAAAATAAATCAGCTTTAACTGTGACAGTGGTAAGTAATTGCACAATATCATCTAAGGTTGGTTTGGATTGTAACGTGGTTTCAACATGTTTACTCAATATTGAATAAGCCACCAAGATGGCCACAGCTAATATATGACCGAAATAAGTAACAATTGATTCAAAATAAAGCACCAAAGTAGCATAGATACCCACAACCAGCAGACTTAACCATGTATCTTCATTGGTCCATGTCAGCACACTCAATAGTTTATCAGCAATCACGAAGTATGGATATGATTTCACTAAAACTTTTGACACTGTGACAGGAGTTGATGACAACAAGGGCGAACTCTCCGTCTTTGTTACGCCCCCAATACGCTCATTCAGCGTGGAGGATCTCCCTGTGAAGGCGGCTCTTGTCTCGACATCCTCCGGAACTGCGTGGCTCCCAGCAGACATTGTTCAATTAGTTATTTAGCAGTACTTTGGTTGTTCAATTGGTTGATTTTGACTTGATTTTGAGCTGTCAATGCGATCTTCGTTTATATTTAAATCAAATTGAAGGCGACTGGGCGAGGACCGAGGGCGAATTTAGTCGGAAATGGATAATCTCATATAAACTTTTAAAGTACAATTGATTTCAATTTGATTTATTTCAAAACGATGGTCAAGTCATTAAGAGTTGAAGCACAAAATGTTCAAGAAGAGAAACGTGAAAGGTGCTGTGAGACAGAAGGTGGTACGGAGAGACAGTTCCGGTAGCTCTGACAGTGAAGATGAAGGAGTTGTGCTGAAGAAAGTGAAGAAATCGGACTCTAATATAGACAATAGTATTACTAAGAAAGAGTCTAACGGTAATATTAATGAGGATGATAAGGATAAACAACTAACACAGAATAATGAAATCACAAAAGTTGATGCTTTAAACCAGGAACTCATAGATAAAGATCGTGTACGAAAATCTATGAAAAATCAAGATCATGGTGATGATAAAGACGATGGTTTATATAAAGGTCAATCAAATTATGCTACATTTATCAAACCTACAACTGGTCAAGCTATGGATAAAATAGGCCCCAAAAAGACAAGTGCTAATATAAGGAGTACAACTGTTTTTGATTTCCAAAGAGATGTTTGTAAAGATTATAAACAAACTGGGTTTTGTGGGTATGGTGATAGTTGTAAGTTTTTACATGCAAGAGATGATTTTAAAGCAGGTTGGAAGTTAAATAAGGAATGGGACTTAGAATCTAAAGAACAAGAAGCCAAGATAGAGAAAGAAATGAGTGATATTCCGTTTAAATGCCCAATTTGTAAAAAAGATTATAAATCTCCAATAAGGACAAATTGTAATCATTATTTTTGTGAATCATGTTTCTTGAAAAGATGTAAAAAGAATCCAAATTGTTTTATATGTGATAAAAATACAAACTCAGTTGCTAATCCTGCCAAAAATTTACAACAATTATTAAAGAAATAGATCCAATATTGTGATTTATTCATTTGCTCTTATGTTCTAACATATTTATATAGTTCATTTTGTTTATGGGTTTCCAAATCCTTATCTAATTTATCAACACCATCATTTTCACCAAGTTGGGCTAATACATCTTTATAACCTTCTAAAAAAGTTAATTTATTGATATATTCAAATTCATTTTGTTTTGTTTCATTATTAATTAAGTCATTATTATAGTCATTAAAATCTTGTGTAATATATGGAGGTTTAAATCTATCAACCCATATATAATCATATTTATTAAATTTATGATGGAAATTATCAATAATTTTGGTCCATATTTTCAAATCATTGTTATATAAATAAGTTTCATTTGTTTTTAAATATGCCAATATTTGACCATTTTTCAATTCTAAATCTGCTAATTTAGATTGAATATATGTTTTCTTATCTTTAACTTGATATTCATAATTTAATATAGGTGCTAATGAAATTTTTTTAGTTAATTTGGTAAAAGTGTTCAAATTAAAACTATGAATCATATAGTCTTCTGTGAGTATCATTAGAATATCATCTTTACATGTCATATACCCCACGTTAAACCCCAACTCAATCCTTGGATATAATAATCTTCCCGTAAATGAATAAATCAATATAGCACAACTTTCAGTAGCCAAGATCCAATATTTATGTAATTCACCTGTAATAGCTAATACTCGATCACGTAAAAAAGTTTCAAATGATAATTCACCATTTAATTTAGCAATAACTATTGAAGGATCTTCATCTTCAGGTTCTTCATAATTTTCAACTTCTAATATAGCACGATCTTTCCCATCATCAAGTCTTTTATAAACCAATAAAGTAGAATCATAACTTGGTTTTAATGGTAATATAGGTTGTTCATCTTTAGTTAATTTACGTTTTTTAGCGGTGAATAAAAATTCATCTTCATCTTCATCATCCTCTTCTTCATATTCTTCATCAATTTCATCACCTTCTTCTTCTTCTTCCTCCTCTTCTGCAACTGTTCTCTTAACATAATAACCATGAACAGAAGTATGAACACCAAATTTTGGTAATGAATATGGAGTTTTAGATAACAATGTATCTCTAGTTTTATCTTCTTTGATTTTTTTAGCTGTTACTGTAATGTTTTTGAATTTGTTAGTTGTACCGTTTGATGAAGATGATGATGGTGCTGCCGATGAGGAGATTAATGTTGGTGCAACTCTTTTCTTACCATTCTTAATAACAGCTTTATTCAATTTGGAATCTGGTTTGGAAGCAGTGGGTTGTGGAGTGGTTGATGTTGACGGTATAGAAGGAGGCTTCGGTATGGCTGGAGGTGGTGCAGATAGCGATGGTGGCGGGGGAGGGGGAGCAGGTGAAGGTGATTTATGTGAAGTTGGCTGTTCAATACTTAATAGACGATCCATATGTTTATCAGATAAAGTTTTTTGATATTCTTGAGCTTTCTCTTCAAGGATTAATTGATTTGTACTTTCTGCAAAAACGGTACTTTCTTTATCAACACCATATCTATTCAAAATCTCGTCTGTTTTTTCAGTTGGTACAAATTGACCTAATTCTTCCTTTTCAAAACATACAACTCCAATAGTGCCATCTAATGAAGATGCAAATAATGTATCACCATTTGGAGTCCAACATAAATCTGTTATAGTCTTGTAAAAAATATCTTCCAATACAACAACTGGAGATGCTGATGCTGTATTCCAAATAACCAAGGTTTTATCTTGACCACCTGTGGCTAATGTTGAACAAACTTTCATTTCTTTGTTAATTTTTGTTTGATATAGTACCGGTGAAAAACATGCAACTTCACAGGGACTATCATGACCAATTAAACTTATATCTGAATCCCATGTACCTCTATTTATAATTGCAGTTGAGGTGACTGGACCATTTGTTGCATTTGGTGCAGCTATATGTTGACCATCAGGGGACCAAGATAATCTTCTGAAGTAAGTTGTCAAAGGAGATTTCTTAAATGGTTGTAAAACATTTTTTTCAATTGAAAAGGAAATTTCTGAACCTTTGTGATATCTAAAAATTCTTACTGAACGATCATCTGAACTTGTTGCAAAATATTTATTTGCTGGATCGAAAACAACACCTTTAACCAAAGATGAATGAACATCAAATCTTTTAATTCTTTCAAATGTAGTACCATTCCAAATAATAATTGATCTATCTAACCCAACAGTAACTAAAATACTTGAATCTGGAGCCCATGCCATATCTTGGATATCATTTTCATGTGCAACTACTCTCTTGGTAACAGTCCAATGTTCTGCATTTTCAGCTTCACCAAAGACAGGTCTACTTTCTTCATCTTTTTCCCAAATTAACAAAACTTTATCATCAGAACCTGAAGCTAAGAATCTACCATCTGGAGAAAATTTAACAACAGTAACTGCACCTGTATGACGACTCATACTACATAATGGTTTACATGATTCATCTTTTTCTTGGTTTGGATTCTTGAATCTTAATATATCTGCAACTGACCATATTCTAACTTTACCATCTAACCCACCTGATGCTAGTCTTGAACCATCGGGACTTATTGTTAATGAATAAACTTCATGTTTTCGGTGTTCCTCTTAATTTTCAATTGTTAGTATTTTAATGTATTTCTTCAAGACTTTTAAGCGTACTTACCTTCATGACAGAGCCATGGAAGTTTCAATATATGCATTGTAAAAGTATGAAGACTCAAACGAATGAGCTTTGTATCGAGGTTTATAAACGTATTGTTCTGTTCAAAATCTAAAGCTTTGATGATATAAATGTAAATAATGATGATTATTTTCGAGAAGGACACAAGGGCTTCAAACCACATACAAATAATTAACAAAACTAAAGATTTCAATTAATTTAGACACAACATTCAAAATTATAAATTCAATATATTTTATATAAATAGTTATACAATTCTATAGTTGTTTTTATAGCAATTTTTAAATATTAATAATTTTAGGAATTTAGTTCAAACCGAAGGATTTAGTAACAGCTTTACCGAATCTTTCAATACCGACAACCAATTTATCCAATGGAACAGCCGCATAGGTACCTCTGAAAAAGATTGTGTTTTCACTACCAGGAACAGTTTGTTCCTTTTGAGGTGGGTTAGTTTGACCTTGAGCCTTGAACCAAGAACCCGGAATTAATAAAGCACCCTCTTGTAAACCTTCTTCATATAAGGCATTTTCAACTTTTAATGGATCTTTACCAAATTCTTCAAATTTTGGATGTTTAGAAGCATCAAATTGAACAGTAAAGAACATACCAGCAACTGGAGCAATGTAATGTGAAACTTCTTTTGGGAAATGTGCACTAACAGCATCAATTGCAACATCTCTTTTATGAGTATATTCTTGACGTAAACCGATTAACCAATCTAAATAACCATCTTGACCCCATCTTTGTAAAGTACCATTGATGATACTTTGAGCAAACCCACTTGGTGTTTGCATTGAAACTTCATGTAATCTAATATATCTTTCTAAGATTGGTTTTTGACCGACAATCCAACCAACACGAGAACCTGGAGCTAAAACTTTTGAGAAAGAGTCTAATCTAATAACTCTACCATCAACATCTAATGAGATGAATGAAGTGACTAAAGCATTCAAAAATTCTTTATGGGTGTGGACAGCTTTACCTTCTCTAGCGGATTTATCAGTGGTATAAGTATCCATTTGTAAATAATAGTATGGTTCATCTTCAACAATGATGAAATCATGTTCTTGAGCCAATTTGTAAATAGCAGCTCTTCTTTCAGAACTTAATGATGAACCAGTTGGATTTTGACCTGTAGCAATGGTGTACAACAATTTTGGTTTTGGACCAACCCAATTAGTTAAAACATCTTCTAATTTTTCTGGAATGATACCAAAATCATCCATTGGAACTGGGAATTGAGTAACACCAAGAGCATTGGCAGTTTCTAAAGCTGAACTGAAACTGAATTCTTCAACCAAGATGGTATCACCTTTTGAAGTAAATGTTCTTAATGTGGCATCCCAAGATTGAGTGTTACCAATACTGGTGATGATGTCCCATCCTTCGTAGGGAACATTATGGACTAATTTGGTATGTTCTTTGATGAAATCAAGTAATTCAGCCTGACCTTCAGTGAAACCATATTGTAAAGAACGAGATAATGGGATATCTTGATGATGACCGTTATCTGATGAATGTTTGGCTAAAACGGTTTGGGTAGCTTCTTCAACAGATTGTGGAACAGCGGCAATACCATTTCTAAAAGGAGGATTTGGGGATTCAGCAGTGATCTTGTTCCATGGGAAATAATCAGCTAAAGGTAAACCACCACCCAAGAAGACAACGTTTGGGTCTGCAAAGTATTTGAAAGCAGTTTTCAATGGAGAAGGACGACGAGCTAAAGCTTCTTCTGATAATAAGTGAGTGAGATCTTTTGGACCAGCCATTGTGATGTGATTCTGTGGATATTATATGGGGATTCAAACACAGCGGATGTACTAGAAATGGTTGATTCTTTGTACTTTTCTACTATTTAAATACTTTATCAAAAGATCAAGACGGCATTTTGAAATTGATATCTTCGAGTCATATTCGCGACTTTTTTTTCACCAAATTGGGGATACGCACGATCAAAAAGATAAAATATATGGAGTTAACTACGGAAATGGAAATTGAGAATATAATTATTTGGTACAATGCTGATTATTAATGTGATACTCAAACTTTATAGTATGGATGGTGCTGATCTGATATAAAAGATTCCTGATTTAACCGTTATTAAGCGTGCTGAACATGGGGGATACGATGTTATGGTACTATGTATCTATGTATGTATATAGTTGATAAGTTGATAACCCTTGACTCTTGATCCCTCATTTAACCGTTATTAACCGTGATGAACATGATGAACATGAGATATACGTCACACTGTCACACTGCAACATTATGGGAGCTAAGTTGAGCAGTAATATACGCTTTTAATAATTATCAAACTTTATATACTGCGAAGCAGAGCTTACAATAAATGAGTAATTTATATATTATATAACACATTAAACCAAACTGATAGTTGTATGATGATTACTGAGCATCCACATTTTTGTATATTCATGAAATCTATATGTATTGTATAGGGTCATTAGTTGAAGATCGTTTCTATACACATGATCATAGTTGTAGATCAACAGCTATAATCTAGAACATTCTAAGAGAACTCATACCATTAAAAATATGATTAGGTATCTTATGAGTCTTGAAGTTCTAAAGTCCTTCCAATATCCTCTGGTATAATCCATCTCCTCAACAAGATATTATCAATGTTTCTTGGGGGTTAGTTCTTTATAGCCCAAGCTAACTTAAACTGAAATGTATGTACAGATTGAATGATGCTATGATTTAGAATCCATTATCAACTCACATATTAAAACCATATGACAGCGTTTCTATCTTCTAGCTGGAGTTCTACCATTAGCACCTCTGGAACCTCTAGTAGCAGATGTTGTACCTCTCCTAGCTGCGGATGTTGAAGAACCTCTTGTTGAACGCCTAATAGAGCCTGATGTTCCATATACTCTTCTTTTCAGTGATTCTTCTCTTTCTTTTATTCTTCTTTGCTGTTCTAGTTTTCTATTGAGCTGTTGTTCTCTTTCTTGTTCTTTTCTTTGCTTTTCAGCTTGGAATCTTTGATTCAGTTCATCAAATTTACGTTTTTTATTAGCATATTCTTCTTCATGACGAGTTGTACCTTTCCAATTTTTATCACTTAATAACTTGGTTGTATATGAAGTTTGTGATAATATTCTAATCCAGATATCTAGCAATTTATCAGTTGATTCTGTAGCATGTAAAACCTTATCCAAATCTGATGAAGCTTTATGGAATGATCCCAATACACCATCAATTGTGGAGTTTATTTGTTCAAGTTGTTGTAATTCATGTTGTAACGCTTCATTACGTTCTCTTGGTGTCAATGCAGTTTGATCCTTGGAAGACTCAATAGTGGAGCTTATCTTGTCCAATGGTGGAAGTAGCTGATCAGACATTCCTCTATGAATAATTGGAACTTTCAACACGGTTCCTATAATAGATTGATACTTTATTCGTTTGTTTTGTTTACATTCACGAAAACGCCATAAAATAAATTTATAAATTGGAGGAAATCCGACTGATAAAGATCGGAATTGTGAAGCTTCCCGCGAAACTTGAAATCAGCGAAATCTGCGGTTTTCGTCAAAGGAGAATGAACAGAAACCCCTAAGAGTATCAGAGCAATCGCTAGTAAAGAACAGATATTATCAAAGTTTCACAGGGTAAAAGATGTCCTTTTTAGGTGTTTACAAGGCATTGTATGCCTATGCTCCTCAGTCAGCCGAGGAGTTGGCCATTGATGAAAATGATATCCTATATCTTTTGGAAACATCAGACGTGGACGATTGGTGGACTGTCAAGAAAAGAGTCGTAGGTGCTGATGCTGAAGAACCAGTTGGGTTAGTTCCATCAAACTATATTGAACCAGCAGATTTCATTGGAAGTGCTAGTGCTCTTTTTGATTATGATAGACAAACTGAAGAGGAGTTGACTTTCAAAGAAGGTGATAAGTTTCAAGTTTATGATGATAAAGATCCAGATTGGATATTGGTAAATAAAAATAACCAAGAATTTGGGTTTGTTCCTTCAAATTATATAGAGATGAGCCTTGGTGGTGCTTCCACTAGTGCTGTTGCTCCTCCACCATCTCATCCAGCTCAAGATCAACACCAAGCTCCACCTCAACAACCTCAACAACCAATTTCAAGTTTCCAACCACCTCCACAAAGATATGATAGTCCAAAAGCTGTTGAACCACAACAACCGCCTAAACAACCAAGTACAAGCTCATATGCTCCACCACCTCAAGCACAATCACAATCTCAACATTCTCGTGATAAAAGTTATGATGATTATAGTGATGAAGAAGAATCTGCACCTCCACCAAAACCAAGTAGACCTTCAAATTCAAATACATCATTACCACCTCCACCAGCTGCTCAACCAGAAGACGAGGATGGAGATGATCAGTTATATACTTGGGCCATTTCTGAAGTTGATGGACGTAAAAAGAAGAAAGCAATGTTAGCCATTGGAAACAGTACAATTTATTTTTCACCAGATTCAAATAATGGTACACCACATCAATGGAAGGCTAAAGATTTATTATCATTCAGTTCTGAAAAGAAACATGTCTTTATGGAGTTCAAAAATCCATTATATTCATTAGAAATCCATTCTGGGACCAAGGAAGTTGCCGCTGAAATTTTATCAATTTTAGGTGAATTAAAAGGTTCATTCACTTCAGGTGGTTTAAAGGAAATTCAAGCTGCTGCTTCATCAAAACCATCATCTAAATCATTACCATATGCTAAGAAAACTGGTAAAATCCTTTATGATTTTGAAGCCCAAGGTGATGATGAATTAACAGTCCATGAAGGCGATAATGTTTATATTATTAACGATAAGAAATCAAAAGATTGGTGGATGGTTGAATTGATAAATAGCGGAAGAAATGGTGTTGTACCAGCTCAATTTGTTCAACCTGATCAACAAGAATCTGGATTATCATCTCTGACTAGTAAATTCAAAAGATCAAAATCAAAAGAAAATTTATCAACTACATCTCCTTCCAAGAGAGAACAACATCAACAAAAGAAATTACAAGGCCCAAAAGCTTCAAGAATTAGAACTTGGGAAGATGCTTCTGGTACTTTCAAAGTTGATGCTGAATTTTTAGGTGTTGTTGAAGGTAAAATTCATTTACATAAAACTAATGGTGTTAAAATTGCAGTTGCTGCAACAAAACTTTCAATAACAGATTTGGAATATGTTGAAAAAGTTACTGGTATGTCATTAGAGCAATATAAAGGTAATAACAAGAAATCTTCATCAGGTGCAGGTGTTGTTAGTGCCAATGATCCAGATAGAGAAAGACGTGAAAGAAGAGAACGTGAGCGTAGAAGACGTGAAAGAGAAGATCGTGAACGTGATCGTGCTGAGCGTGAAAGAGATAGAAGAGAAAGAGAATTAGAAAGAGAAGAAAGAGATCGCTTACGTCAAGAATTAAAAGCTGCTAAAACTGGTGAAATTTCTGCTGCTGCTCCACCTCCACAACCTGCAAGACCTGGTTCAACTTCAAGATCTGCAAGTGCATCAAAACAAAGAACAGCAGCAAGTGCACCAAAAGAAGATTATGATTGGTTTGAATTCTTCCTAGAAGCTGGTGTTGATGTTAACCAATGTCAAAGATATACAAATAATTTCAATAATGAACAAATTGATCCGAGTATTATGGAATCAATTGATTCTTCAGTTTTAAGAACTTTAGGTTTACGTGAAGGTGATATTATCAGAGTTAATAGATATCTTGATCAAAAATTCAATCGTCAACCAAAACAAGCTGAACAAGCTCAAGGTGGATTATTTACCGAACCAACTGGTGGTTTGAAAGCTAATCGTACAGGTTCTGCTACAAGTGTTGGTAATACATTACCAGCACCAACTGGTTCTGCTGCTCCAGCTACTGCAAATACTGATGATGATGCATGGACTGTTAAACCAGCCGCTAATAGTGAAACTGTTAATGGAACTGAAGGTCCAGCTTCATCTTTATCACAAAATTTTACTGGTTCAATGCAAGATTTAGTCAACTTGAAACCTTTAGCACCAACTGCAACTGCTTCATCAACAAGATCAAATCAAACATTTGCTCCAGTTCCTTCAAAACCATTACAACCTACAAAAGCAGTCCCTTCCACCGGTGTTTCTACAGATACTATTACTACACAAAAAACTGGTAATGAAAATTTCATTTCAACACAACCAACAGGTCAATTATTAGCTCCATTAGATCCTTTCAAAACTGGTGGTGCAAATATTCTACCATTAGCCACAGGTGGTGCTTTTGTTTATTTACCAACTCAACAAACTGGTGTTTTGAATTTACAACCAACAGGTTTGATTCCATTACAAAAAACTGGTGGTTTACCATTCCAAACAACTGGTGCCTTACCATTACAACAAACTGGCTTATTACCATTACAAAAAACTGGTGGAAATGTCACAGGTGGTGCTTTACCTTTACAAAAAACTGGTCCTTTAGGTGGATTACCACAATTTGGTACTGGTGTTGGTGGTATTGGAAGTTCATTACCTCCAACTACTTCATTTGGTCAAACTCCAAATTTTGGCTCAATTCCAAACACTTCATTTGGTCAATTACCTAATACTTCATTTAGCTCACAACCAACTGGTGGGTTAAATCAATTTCAACCAAGTGGTGGATTCCAATCACAACCAACTGGTGGTTTGAATAATTTCCAACCAACTGGTGGATTAAACAACTTCCAACCAACTGGTGGATTAAACAATTTCCAACCAACTGGAGGATTCCAATCGCAACCATCAACAGGATTTACTACACCTTTCAGTCAACCAACAGGTGGATTCAATACACAACAAACAGGATTTGGTCAACCATCATTCAATCAAGCACAACCAAGTGGATTCAATAGTTTATCAAGTCCACCAACTTTTAACAGACAACAAACTGGATTTGGTCAACCACAATTTGGTGCTCAACAACCATTTGGTCAACAGCCATTCAATCAACAATTGAATCAAATGACCAATAGTTTCCAAAATACTTCATTACAAAATCCATCACCATTTGGTCAACCTCAACCACAACCACAACCTTCATTTGGTGGATTCCCACCACAACAACCACAACCTCAACCTTCATTCGGTGGGTTCCAACAACAGCAACCAACAACTTCGTTTGGTGGATTCCAACAACAATCACAACCTTTACAGCCATTAGAATCACAACCTACTGGATTTGGGTTTGGTAATAGTGGAGGATTTGGACAACAACAACAACCTTTAGGAGCTCAAGCTACAGGTAAAAGAGCTAATCTTGCTAATGCAAGTGCTGATAATCCATTTGGGTTTTAATATTTAAAAAGTGTAAAAGTATTATCAAAAGGGACAGCATTTAGTTTTTTACAATTCGTCATAGTTGTTATTTACTAGGATTTTGCATTCGTGTATAGTATTAATTCATGAAGAAAGAATTAGAGTTATTTATTCTAAGAGTAGTAAAATTAGTTATACACTTTGATTGATAGATTAATAGTTATATTATAATATATATCTAGCTACTTATGGAGTTAAATAGATCAGATTTATCCAGCAGCTTTATAGTGTTGGAATTAAAAAAAGTTAAATAAAAAATAAAACCAGTGTCATGCAAAATAAAACAATTAAAGATAGAAAAAGATACTGAAGTCGGTAAAATTCCCAGTTCATAAAATCATAAATGATTTCAAAGATAATGCTGCTAACAATGATTAATAAAAATAACAAGTAAACTTTAATAACAAATGATTGTTTTAATTTTTTGACAATTTTGCTGTTAAATCCACTGAATAAACTTTCTTCAGACAAATCTATCCTGATATTTAGCTTCTTAGCCAGGTCTTTTAATGTTTCATCTAATTTAACTTGATCTGTATAAGCATCTTTTTCATTTTCATAGCTATAGTTGAGTATTTCATGATCTTCATTATCTGGAGTTGAGCACATTGCCATAGGTATTGCATTCAAAGGAACTATTATTTCTAGTGTTTCTGGACTAATCCCAGCTGTTGCATTCCTATTGAAAGCGTCTATATCTTTGTTCTTTATTCCTTTCAATAAGGTATTTGCATAATTGCAATAAATTGCTCTATTTATGGTGGTTGAAACGGAATCTGGTGGTGGTGAATTTAATGATTGAACTAAGGAGCATGTCCAACAAGTTAAAAGACCGAATAGAGCACATGTTATGATGATATTGTTTGCCATCAACTCAAACAAGCCGCCACTAGTATTTCTTCGATTAACTGGTAAATCTGGATCTGGTTGCCTGTGATTTTGTTCTTGATCACCTAACCTCAGATCACCTGGGTTATTAGGAACTAACACCATTAACGA
>NW_011887416.1:0-18255 GCF_000313485.1 Hansenula ciferrii | reverse complement strand
GTAACCCAATCAATAATCTTTGATTAGATGGGATTTCTTGTAATAATTTTAATGCTCTTGTAGATAATTCTGTCTCTGTATTATCCATATTGTTCTATTAGTCTATTTAATATTATGTCTATTGGGGAATATATAGAGTCCAATGATATTTTAACATTATACTCTTACATTTGATGCAAAAACTTCAATAGTTGGGGATTACAATGCTTAAATCATCACACAATTACAAATGTCTTTTCTGATTCGAATGCTCGGTACAATGTTATCCAAATATCTTATAACATGGAAGTCTGTAGACCGTTGCAAGACAATATCTGAAAAGGACCTAACCAAATCTGATTTTCTTAGAGCCGTTTATTTATAGTTGATATATAGACAAAAGCTTGGTTTAGCTACTAGTATAACTAGTTTGATTTAGCCTCTGGGTTTAAGAGCTCCGTTATTGTTCCTTATGCCCTAGATATTAACATGGGGGTTGCATATACAATAACAATATAATTTACAAGACGCGTGTATCTATGCTATTTTCGTTGACACATACCCTTTGATAAATGGATTAATTATGGGATTCTCCAGTCCGTTGCGTTTATCACGTATATACGTATTAGTATTTGTGGTTTAAGATCTGGTTATCTGTAGATCTTCTCGAGGGTTAATGGAAGCAAGCACTAATATAGAATCAAATTTAGTCGATAATTTATGCTACTGAACCTTGACCACAGTGGAATTATACAAATGGATCACAATAATCCGATTTAGCTTCTAACTCTATCATACTTAGCCTTAGAATGGCTGATGTTGAATCAATGGAGCTCAAAATTCCATGAGTTGTTGTTCTGTCGTATTCTTGAATCAGATCCCCAGACCAAGCCACATGAAAAGTATACGACCTGTAGAACATCCTATGAAGATACAACAATCCACGTACACAATATACCTCTATAACAACACTCTTCAAAGCTCAGATTATACAAATCGCTTATTCTTGACTTCCAATAGTCGCAATATTTGTCGACACCAAAAGTTTTTCCGTATTAGTCCTCCGTTTACCCCAGAAAATTTAAACCGCGTACGCCAAATTTTATTATGTCATCTGGAAAAATTGTGGAGAATTTATGAATTTTGAAATTCATACGCGGAATATCTTTGATATCCTAAAATACTGTAGATCCCAAATTTAAAGGGCTAATGTTTCTGAGTTTGTGACTATTTTCAGTTTGTTTCATGATTATAAAAAGTCATATTCTGGGGTGGTTTTGCATAGTAATATAATTTACTATATAAAGCATTGGGGATCCCTGTAAAACAGACCAGATCAAGGTACCATATATATAGTTACTTTATCTTCAGATAGACGTCTATCAATCAATAGCAATACTTAATATGTCACAACCTAATGATTTAACAGTTCCTGAGAAGACTACTCTTCAAGAAACTGAACAAGTACCATCTGCAACTACTGATTCACATAATGACTATACTAGCACGAATGATGAAGATGATATATTTGAACTAACACATACCAAAGAAAACGTTTTCCAAATGGCTAAAAAGAATCCATTAATGTTTATTATTGTTGTATTTGCTACATTGGCTGGGTTTCTTTTTGGTTATGATCAAGGTGTTGCTGGTCCTTTAGTTACAGGTCAAGCTTTTGGTGCTAGATTTCCAAGAATCTTCAATGATAGTGAATATAAAGGTTGGTTCGTTTCAACTTTATTGATTTCAGCTTGGTTAGGTGCTATTGTTTGTGCTCCAATGGTTGATAGATTTGGTAGAAGAGATTCTATTATTATTTCATCAACTATATTTATTATTGGATCCGTGTTCCAATGTGCTGGTATTTCAGTTTCAATGTTATTTGGTGGTAGAGCTGTTACAGGGTTTGGTGTTGGTATATTAACAATGTTGGGTCCTTTATATATTAGTGAATTATCAGTTCCTTCTGCAAGAGGTAGTTTAGTTTCTTTACAACAATTAAGTATCACATTTGGTATCTTAGTTGCTTATTGGGTTAATTATGGTTCGAATTACATTGGTGGTACAAGATGTTCACCAAATACACCATATGCTGATGGAGAATCATTTAATCCTTATACAGATGTTCCACAAGGTGGTTGTGATGGACAACGTGATTCTGCTTGGAGATTCCCATTTGGTCTTCAAATCTTACCAGCTGCAATTTTAGCAATTGGTATGTTTTTCTTACCAAGATCACCACGTTGGTTAATGATTAAAGGTCGTGAAGAAGAATCTTTAAATACATTAGCTTATTTACGCCGTCTTCCAACAGATGATAAAAGAGTTCAAGCTGAATTTTTGGAAATTAAAGGTGAAGTTCTATTTGAAAAGACTTTCAAAAAGCAAAAATTTGGTAATAGTAAAGGTGTTGCTTTAGCTTTCAAAGAATATAAAAACTTATTCAACAATAAGGCAAATTTTAGAAGAGTTTTCATTGGTTCTGCAATTATGTTTGAACAACAATTTATTGGTTGTAATGCAATCATTTATTATTCTGTTTCAATTTTCTCAATGTTAGGTCTAAGTGGTGATACTGCATCTTTATTAGCATCAGGTGTCTATGGTATTGTCAATTTTGTATCAACAATTCCAGCTGTGTTATTCTTGGATAAATTTGGTCGTAAGAAAATGTTACAAGCAGGTTCAATTGGCACTTTCATTTCATTAATCATTGTTGGTAGTATTATTGGTAAATATGATGGTAAATTAGATCAAAATAAAGCAGCTGGATGGACTGCTATTGCATTTGTTTATATCTATGATATTAATTTCAGTTATTCATGGGCACCAATTGGTTGGGTTTATCCATCAGAAATTTTCCCATTAGCTATTCGTTCTAAAGCCATTTCAATAACAACATCTTCAACATGGATGAATAATTTTATTATTGGATTAATCACACCTATAATGTTGGATACTATGAAATTTGGTACTTTCATCTTCTTTGCAGCTTTTGCATTTATTGGATTTCTCTTTGTTTGGTTCCTTGTTCCGGAAACAATGAATAGAACTTTAGAAGAAATGGATGAAGTGTTTGGTGATCTTGATGCATTTGAAAATAAACGTCAATTAGCAAAGATTCAAGAAAGTTTGAGTAAAAACCCTGGTGGTGAGATTGATATTGATTCAAAACAAAATTTTGAACACCTTGAGGATAGTAAAGTCTAGTTGCTGTATTATATATAATTGATTGGTTTACGCTTGCTTAATTTGAAATACTTTTGTTCATGAACTTATAATTTACGTATATTTATATTAAAGATTTGTATTAATATTAATGACGTCTCCAATCCCATAGTCATACTGAAGATTTTTTTATTTCAAAATCATTCTTCTCTTTAGAAACACTTAACTTTCCGTCAATATTATGATCAATACCATTAACTTCTTCAATAACTTCCATCTCTCTCTGACCTTTACTAGTGAAAATTTGTTTGCAAATACTTATCAAAGCCTCTTTCCCATCCCATATAGGTAATAATAAAATAATAGAAGATGCAAGGAATGCCCATATAAACATAACAACAATCCATCCCGTAAAGAACCATTTAGTGAATATGAATTTAGCACCAAACATTGGTAAAGGGAATATAACTAAGAAAAATAAAACAACAAATGTAGCTAAACAAATACCAATATTTCTTTGTTTTCTTAAAAATCCTTCTCTTTCTTCTTCTTCTTTAAGATTTTGTTGAGTTAATTGTTGATTACTCAATATATTGGTTAGACCATGACTTTTATTTATATCTGAATCATCAGCTTGTTGAATAGTTTTCCAAACTTCCCAGTCAAAATTTGCAGGCTTAATGAAAACCAAAATAGGAACCCATACTAGAGGGAAGAATACAGAAACAGTATTGCCTGCAGCTAGTGCACTATATGTACTGAGTGTTGTCAAATTAATCTTATTACCTTCAGCTTGACTTGCAGCATAGCCAATCCAAACCGCTAATGCAACACATGTTGATGATAATGTACCTGTGATGTAAGCGAAAGAAGACATTTTTCTCCAAAATAATGTACACCCCATAGGCACAATATTAACATTAACAATAATACCTGATACCGTTGTTATGAATGAAACGTCAAATCCAGCATGTGCAAGACCAATAGCTAAAGCTAAACAAATAATGAAGAATCCCAAGACACCACTATGTGAAACATAAACCAATTGTTTTCCTGTAGCTTTAGGGTTAAAATATGCCTTATAAATATCATGTGCCAAAGTACTAGAAACCGCGACCACTTCAGAACTATAAGCAGCTGTACAAGCCATAAATATCATCGTCAAGACACCACCAGCACCAATTTTACCCATTAATGCATAAGCTGCAATTGGCATGACAAGACCATCATTGATTTGTTGCGTTGAAAGTGGTTCAGGATAAGTTGGGAACATTGGAGTATTTTCTAGACCACGACATGCTAAACCAAGAGTGGTTGCTAAAGCAAATGGGATTGCAAACCAGCATAAACAGCCTAGTGTATAAGCTGGTAAAACATATCTTGGATCAGCTGCTAAAGCTTTCTGCATCAATTGAGAATCACTTGCAGTAGCCCAACCAGCACCTGCTAAGACTAAACAGAATAAATAACCATTTGTTGATGTCATTGTTAAGTATGAACCTTCATGATTTTTCTCCACTGGAAAATCTTTACCTGCTTGAACTAATAGATCATATAATACAGCAGGTGATCCAATTTTATCACTTGTAGCATATGTGACAAAGATGAACATCAATAAAATCAAGAAAATTATAACTGAATGGAAATAATCTGAAATAAAAGTTGCTTTAATACCACCAAACAAAGTGTATATGGTAACAAATAAAGGTAATAAGACAATACAAGCGTCTCGATTCACGCCTGTTAGATTTGCAATTATTGAAGAACCATTAATTAATAAATTTGTTGAAAAGCAAATTTGTTGGAAAAATGAATATCCACAACTTAACAAGTGTGTTATTTTACCATATCTAACTCTAACAATCTCTTGATAAGTATGAGTATTGGGTGCTTTTCTCTTAATTTCAATAGCTGCAACTGAAAACACGACCATTTGGAAACTAGCAGCACCACCGTAGAAAAAAGGACCACTAACTCCTAAGTTATAAGCAGCTTGAGTACTTAACAATAAAGTTGGACCTATAGTCCAAGAACTAACAACAGCTGCTGCGATCAATCCTGATTTGATGGATCTGTTACCAGTCATTAACATTTCAGAATTTTGAACCTCACCTCTATATTTCTCCAAGACCAAAGTTGTAAGGACCATGAATAGAGCAAATGCAAATCCAACACCAATAACCAGCCCATAACCAACAGATTGTGGAAATATAACATAGTCATCTGAACCCATTATGGAGTACTTGATTAAGTTATTAGCTTTGAAGCCTTTCCATCTCCAACATTTTGTCAAAAATTAAGATACTTTGGCCTTTTAAACTATGGTTACTGATAGAACACGTTGAATGAAAGTCATATCACTGCTTATCACCAAGTCGATTATGACTCTATACCTTTTGGAACCGCTGTTCTATCAACTGGTTGATACATAACCATTGAATTGGGTACGAATATCATCAATGTCAATTTATCTTATCATCTTATCATGGGACATAATTATAGGAAAGAGATAAAGTCTAATTGTTTAACAGATAACATAGTGACATTCCTAAACTAGGTAAATGCGAAAGACTTCTTCAATAAAAGCTCCATTTTCAGACAACTCCACTATTTAAGATTTCCGTTCACCCAAGAGCAGAAACTTGGAGCACAGTTGGATGTTCTTAATCATTCATACTGTCTTTTGATTTGTTGTGTAGTGGAGCTGACCCTAATGTTGTTTATTTCAAATTTCCAGCGCATCAGCTCTTTTCAGGAAAGCGCGGACTTCCTAAACAATAAAAACCTCAAATTTTGTGCATTTAACAAGATTACTGATCTGATAAGCCAAAGGGTTTTGTAACGAATGTTGTGGGTTGTTGATGCTCCAGTGCTTGGCTTGTGGTGGTATATAAAAACATGGAGTGTGTCATTTGATCCTGTTGCGATGCATCCACTATTGTTATGAGTATGGCATCATGTCGGAAACAAAGAAGCAAAAGACAAGCTCAGACTTGAGGTTCACCAACATCAAGACGGTGCTAATTGCTAACAGAGGTGAAATTGCGTGCAGAATCATAGCATCTTGTAAGAAAGTAAGTATAGTGCTACTTTAGAATCAGGGGACAAGACTGACAAACTTTAGTATGAACTGAAATCAGTGGCAATCTATTCTAAAGAAGATACTGGTTCATTACACGTTTCACAAGCTGATCAGTCAGTGTTAATACCAGGTACTGGTTCACAAGCTTATATCAATATTGATTCCGTTCTTGATGTTGCTGTTAAAGTTGGAGCTGATGTGGTAATCCCAGGTTATGGATTCCTTTCTGAAAACTCAAACTTTGCCCAAAAATTAGAAGAAAAGGGTATAATATTTGCAGGTCCATCTGCTGAAAATGTTGAACAATTTGGATTGAAACATATCGCTAGACAATTGGCCATAAAGGCAAATGTCCCAGTGGTTCCTGGGACTGAATTAGTTGATACTTTAGAACAAGCTCGAAATGAAGGTGCTAAAATTGGTTATCCTTTAATGTTGAAATCCACTGCAGGTGGTGGTGGTATGGGTTTAAAAGTTTGTCATGATGAATCTCAACTTGAACAATTCTTTAATGAAGTGAAATCAAGAGGTCAAAGTCTATTTAGTAATACTGGTGTTTTCATTGAGAAATATGTTCAAAATGCACGTCATATTGAAATCCAATTGTTTGGTAATGGTCTTGGTGATGTGATTACTTTTGGTGAAAGAGAATGTTCAATTCAACGTCGTCATCAGAAAGTTATTGAAGAATCTCCAAGTCCCTTTGTTGATTTTGAATTGAGGCAAAAATTAAGTCAATGTGCTATAAGTCTCGCTTCTGAAGTTAAATATAAATCTGCAGGTACAATTGAATTTCTTGTTGATGATGATACAAGTGAATTTTATTTTTTGGAAATGAATACAAGATTACAAGTTGAACATGGTATCTCAGAACTGGTGTATGATGTTGATCTCGTTTACTTGATGCTCTTACAATCTGACTATGAAGTATCCAAATCTGGTATTCCATTAAGTATATTACAATCGCAAAGCTCATGCACGCTGAAAAATAATATTTTAAATCCAAATGGGCATGCGATTGAAGTTAGATTATATGCTGAAAATCCTATTAAAGATTTTGCTCCATCTCCTGGTATTTTACACCAAGTGGAATTTCCAGATAAAGACAACATTAGAATTGACCATTGGATCTCCACGGGTACAAAAGTCTCACCATATTTTGATCCATTACTAGCTAAAATCATGTCATGGGGCCCAACAAGAGAAGATGCAACAACAACGCTTATAGAGTATTTAAAATCAGTCAAGATTTGTGGTCCACCAACAAATATTTATTATTTAGGTGATATTCTTCATACTGATAATTTCAAAACTGGTAATACTTTAACTTCATTCTTGAATAACTTTGATTTTAAGCCAAAATTAATTGAATTTGAAGAAGCTGGTGCTTATACTACAATTCAAGATTTGCCTGGTCGTACTGTTAATGGTGGTGTTCCAACAAGTGGTCCAGTTGATTCGTTATCTTTACAGATTGCAAATATTATTGTTGGTAATGATAAATATATAGAATGTCTCGAAATCAACTTGACAGGTCCAACCATTAAATTCTATTCTGATGCATTAATTGCATTAGCAGGTGCTGATTTTGAATTTGAGATTAATGATCAAGAACAACCGTTATTCACTCAAATTTTCGTTAAAGCTGGTGATGTTGTCAAAATTGGATCTTCCAATTCCAAATATGCATCAAAAAGTTATTTGGCTATCAAAGGGGGTTTCCCAGATGTTGCAAAATATCTTGGTTCCAAAAGTTGTACACCGACCCTAAGTCTGGGTGGTCACCAAGGTCGTGTAATATTCCCTGGTGATTGTTTAACTATAGTTTCTGGTGACTCGAAAGAATTCACTGGATATAGCTTGCCAAAAAATTCCAGGCCAAACTATGATGTTGAATCCTGGACTGTTAGGATGTTGAGAGGACCTCATGACACTGAAGATATCATTTCCGAAGAAGGTTTAAAACAATTATACAATACCACATACCACGTCAATTTGAATTCCAATAGAGGTGGTACAAGATTAGATGGTCCTTCTATAGATTTTTCAAGAACCTCGGGTGGTGATGGTGGCTCACATCCTTCAAATATCTTGGAGTATACTTACCCATTTGGAGGTTTAAGTGTGGTTGGTTCTCAACTTGTTATGTATGGGCCTGATGGTGGTACATTATCTGGGTTTATCTGTATTTCAGTTCCAACAATGGCTGATTTTTGGAAAATTGGTCAAGCTTCAACAGGTGCTCCTATAAATTTTGAACTTGTTACTTACTCTGATGCTATTAAATTATCAAACCAGAGAGAAGCTTTCATCACGTACATCGAAACCAAACCTACAGGTGATAGTAAAGACTTTACTGATATACTAGATGTTGTTGATGATCATATTGATGATCCAGTGTTATTTAAAAGAGTTGGGGACAAGAATTTACCTGATTTTTATATCAAACAAGCTGGTGAAAAAATGATCATTATGGATTTTGGAGTTGTGGATTATGACTTGTTGAATAATGGTCGTCAATATATTTTAGATCTGAAGATATCTGAAACACTTAAAGAAGGCATTATTAGATTCGAAGCAGTTACTGGTGCCATGTGTATTGTTTTCAATCCACTTATTATTTCAAGGTCCAAACTAATTGAGGAAGTTTCCAAACTTGAAGAATCAATTCCACCAGTTGATGAGTTAAAAGTTCCTTCAAGAATCTTCAAGTTCCCGATTGCATTTGATCATAGTGCATTATCACACTGTTTGGGAAGATATAAAAGATCACAAAGACCTCATGCTCCCTACTTACCAAGCAATACAGAGTTTGTAATGAGAGCAAATTGTATTGAAACCATTGAGGACTTCAAAGCTGCTGTAGTTGGTCATACACAAATTGTTGTCGCAGTCTCATTTTTATGTGCTCTTCCTTTATTGGTTCATACTGATCCAAGGTTAAGGTTTTTAAGTTCCAAGTATAATCCAGCTAGAACATTCACCCCTGCCGGTGCTATTGGTACAGGATCCATTGCTCAAGCTATATATACTGTTGATAGTCCTGGTGGTTACATGATTTGGGGTATGACTTTACCAAATGGATTTTGGGATACATTTAGTAAACTGGAAGGATTTGATGACTTACCATGGATATTGAAAAATTTCGATCAAGTTCAATTTTATGAAGTAACAGAGGATGAATTAACAAAAATGAATAATGATCTTTTGACTGGAGAATACAAAATTACATCAGAAACCAAAGAGTTTGATTTCGCTGAATATTCTAAATGGCTAAAGACTGTTGAGCAAGAAACCAAAGAGATCAAATCTATGAAATTACAAGCTATCGATGTACTTTCAAAAGAAGAAGAGATTGATTTAGCAAAATGGGAAGAAGAAAAGGAACAAGCAAAAGCTTCAAAGTCTTCAACTTCTAATGGTGCTTCAATTGATGATCCAAATGCAACAAAAGTCTCGTCACATATGGCTGCCAATGTTTTCAAAATCAATTACCAAAAGGGTGATGTCTTATCCTTGGATGATAGTGTTATTGTTTTAGAAGCTATGAAGATGGAAATATCAGTTCGTATCAAGTCTAAAGAAGGGCCAAAGTTTGAAGTCTTGGACATCTTAGTTGAGGAAGGCGATATGGTGAATCCTGGTGATCTATTAGCGCTGGTGAAATCTGTATAGCGTGAATTTATTGAATTTATTGAAGCTGTAGACAGTAGTATTCTACTGGTATATTTCGGACATTTAGTTTATAATATATATATACCTATGCTACTGTGATTACTCAGCAATTATGTAATGTTTATCTACTTTTCGCGAACATTTTCTGTTTTCGCGGTACATCCAAACACCATATTTTGAATGTCGACAAAAAAGAGTAAATTGAGAATAACTGAGCGAATATGAGACGTTTATAAGAATAAGTTAGAATCTCAACAATCAGTTTTCTTTGTTTGGAACATATCAAGTGCATACGACATGTCTTATAGAAACCAAAACAGAGACAAAGGAGTCCTCCAATTTGAGGATACCTACGACGGATACGATGAAGAAGATGATGCTTTCAATGACGAAACTTTTGGTGTTGATATTCCAGAAGGTCAAGCTTTTGATTTTGGTAACCCAACTCAACAAGAACAACAACCTCAATTGAACTTTGCTGCTGCTGCTAGAGCTCCTGCCCAACCAATCCAAATTCAAGAACCATTGAATGATGATCCTTTGAAACCAATGGAATCACTATGGGGTGGTGTTTCTAGTTCACAACAACAACCAGAACAAGTTCAACCTGCTAATAATGGCCAACCTAAGGTATTATCTTTAGATGAAATTGAATCTCAACTCACACCTTCAGCTGCAAACTCAGCTGCTGCTCCAGGTCCTCAATTTCCTCAGGGTCAACCTCCTCAAGGTTCTTTCCCTCCGCCACCAGGACCAAACAATTTTTTCTATCCACCAGGTTTCTTACCACCTCAACAAGGTCCTCCAGGTTTTGGATTTCCACCTCAATTTAATTTGAATCAAATCCCACCTCAACATTTTGCTCAGTTGCCTCCACAAATTCAACAACAATTGATCCAACAAAGTCAATCTCAAATTTCAACTCCTCCTCCATCTAATGGTTCTCAAGGTCCTATTTCTCAAAATCAAGGTCCACCACCAAACTTACCTCAACAACAGTTCCCACAATCAATTCCAGGTCAACCTCAACAACAATTTGCGGTTCCACCACCTCAAGTTCCAATTCCTCAAAATCACCAACCAGGTCATGTTCAAGGTCAAATCCAAGGTAAACCAGATTTATCAGATTTCCCTGTTTTGGGCTCAGAAGAAGCTGCTTCTCAACCAAGAAATTCAAAAGACTTCCAGCAATTTGCTGATGCTCAATTCCAAGCTCAACAGTTTCAACAACAACATCATCACCAACAACGTCAACAACAACAGCAACAACAACATTATCAACAACGTCAAGGTTACCAACATCGTAATCAACACCATCATCATCACCACAACCACCATGAGAACTTTGATAGCTTACCGGAGGAAGAAAAGCAACGTTTGATTATTCGTCAACAAAAAGTTGCCCAAATTTCACAATTCTCTGGTATCATGACACCTCGTGATAAGGATTTTGTTACAAGAATTCAATTATCTCACATTGTTACTGATGATCCATATAATGAAGATTTCTATGCTCAAGTTTTCAAATTATTGAAAAGTGGAGTTCAAATCAATGATAATAATTCCATTGCTCAAGCTTACTTAGATTTCTCAGGTCACAGATTAGGTGGTCGTCATCAAAGAGCAGATGTTGCCTTACAAAGAATGCAACAACAAGTTCAAAAAGCTGTTACTGTTGCTAAAGATAGACCAAGAACTGGACAATTTTCAAAAGAAGGTTCATTAGGTAAAATCACTTTCTCATCTGGTAAAGCTCCAAGAAAACAACTGGAAATTGTCTCTCATAAACCAGAATTACCAGAAGTTTCAAAGGGTGGTAAAAAATTCATTTTATTACAATTGGAAAATATCTATCAACATGTTTTAAACTTGGAATCTGCTGAAAGAGAAAACAAACCATTGGATACTGATGAATTATGGGATTCTTTAAGACTTTTTGAAAAATCACAAAACTTGAATCCATTTATTCAAATGCTTTCATATACAAAAGGTTTGAAAATTTTCCCAAGAGTTTTCCATTTCTTAACTAGACAACAAAAATTAACTATTGTTACATTGATTTTTGCAAACTTATCATTGATCAAAATCATTTCTAAATCATCATTCAAAAACTATGAAAATGATCAAATCCCATCAGATATAAGTAAAACTATAGAATTATTCCAATTGGTTGTTTTGAAACCAATTGTCTTATTTTTATCTTATGATGCTACTTTAGATGAAGTTATTGGATTATTGACTATTTTGATTGGTCATAATAATGTTTCATTCTTATCAACTTCTCAATTAGGTGTTTCATTAATCACCATTTTATTATCAAGAGCTGAAATTATCAAACAAGAACATAATGTTTCAAGTGAAGATTTATCATCATGGTTTTCAACATATGATAAATTGTTTTCTTCATTAGAAACAAAATTATCTTTGATTTTCCCATCTTCTGAATTAAAACATGATAACTCATATATATGGCAATTCTTAGCAAGTTTAGCATTAAGTGGTAAATTGAATCATCAAAGAATAATTGTGGATGAAATTAGAGATGAAATTTTCGGTGCAGTTCAAGTCGCCAAAACTAAAGATGACTTAACTAAAGTTAAAATACTACAGAATTTGAATTTATTCTTAAACGTTATTGGTTTGAATGCAGTTGGTGATGAAATTGTAGAATTAAAATAAATATGATGAATATTTTTTGTGTTTTTTCATACTATGTACATTATTATAAACTTGTGTAATGAATATCATAATTTGTGTTTTTTTATTAATAATTAAGGTATTAATTTGTAAATGCTTGTAATGCACTATCTAGTTTTGTTAATAACTCTTGCCATTCTCCTTCTGAATCACTTAAAACTGTGATGGCTCCACCAGCACCAATTCTCCAGAGATTATTAACATCATCATTTTCAAGATCTGATTTATAGTGGAAAATTGAACGAATAATGACACTCCAATCTGCTTTATTATCTATAGACCAATATCCACAAACCCCACTATAAATACCTCTTCTAGCTCCTTCTATATCTTGTAACAATTCCACAGATCTCTTTTTTGGTGCACCGGTCATTGATCCTGGAGGCAATGATCTTGATAAAATATCGATACCCGAGTATGAAGTATTTGAAAAATAACCTTTGATAATAGATACAAGTTGGAAAACAGTTGAATATTCTTCAACGCTCATCAGTTTTGAAACTTCAACTTTGTCCAATAATTGATATAAATCATGTCTTATAAGATCAACAATCATTAGGTTTTCACCAATTTCTTTTGGTGTATTTAATATAGCAGAAGCTTTTTCAAATGTCATATCTTCAGTTTTCTTGACAGTGCCTTTAATTGGACGTAATTCACATTTAATATCATCCCAGCTGATAAATCTTTCAGGTGATGAACTGATTAAAATGCAATCATCAAAATTCATATATGCAGAGTATGGTGCTGGATTTCTTTTAGTTAAAGTCTTGTAAATCATCCATGGGTCAGTTTCTTTTGGCACTTTCAATTTTGTTGATGATGTTAAACATAATTCATAAGAATCACCACTTGCTAAAAGTTTTTGACAGTCTTCAAATTGTTGTTTATAAACGAGCTCATCTGGTCTAGTGATGTCATTAGTTTTGATGACTTGTGGAGTTGGGGGTAAAGTAATTGGTAAGTTCAATAATGGTTTAATATCTTGAATAAAATTGTCATCACCAATTGATAAAATGTAAGTTTTCTTAGTAAAATTATTCACCAAAATTAAATTTTCAATAAATATAAGCTTGGTATCTGGAATATTCTCCTTTGTGATTTTTGGTAAATTTGAGATATGAATATGATCACCTTCTTCATAAGAGAAAATACCCATGAATCCACCAATGAAAGGGAAGTCAGTATCATTTGAAACCATTTTGCGTTCCATAATTTCAGAAATATATTCCCAAACTGATGAACAATTTTCTTTGAGCTTTTTACCATCTCTTTCAGTGTATATGACTTCGTTATTTTCTGTTGAATGAGTAACCCTTAATGAATTTGCATTTGGTAACCCAATTATAGACCAAGTACCTGGGAACGAAGCTGAATTTAACAGCAAAAATTCTCTATTATTTTGTTGTAAAGTTTCACAAATTTCTAAAGCCGTCTTGTGACTTTGAAATTCTTCAGTTTTCAGGTACTTAGATGAAAAGTCCTTATTTGAAATTGGTATTAGTGGTCTAACATCAATTGAGGAAATCAACTGGTCTATCAATTTATCATTCACTTTCAAATCCCGACTTATTTTATTATATGATTTGGCAATTTCAATGAAATTAACTATGAGATTGGACCCATTTTCTGAACAAATGGATTCAGGGTGATATTGGACACCATACCATGGGTAATCTTTATGCTTTACTGCCATTATGATTTTTTCCCCTTCATCATCACAATATGCCAGTTCTTTCAGAGAATCAGATAGTTTAGGAACATGTAAAGAGTGGTATCGCACACTTTTGTATCCTTGCTCTATACCTTGAAACAGTTGATCTCCATGATGTTCAACTTTGTAAACTTGGCCATGTTTTATGGAGTTTAATTTATCAACATTACAACCTTGTGAAAGACATAAAGATTGAAACCCCAAACAAATACCTAATATAGGGATCTTTACATTGGTTAAAACGTCATTGAAAAGATCTGGAATCACACCAACATCTGACGCAATCTTAGGATGACCAGGTCCAGGACCAACTATGATTGCAGAGAACAAGTCCAAATATTTTGACAGCTCGTTGACAGGAAGTGAATCATTATGAATTGTGATGACTTTCTCTCCCGAAGCTTCTTCAATAAGGCTCCTCAAATTATAAGTAAATGAGTCATATGAGTCTATAAGCAAGATAGTCATCTTCTATACTCTATACCAGCCAAATGTACTCTGTGTTAAAACAATTGCAAAACAGTGAAAAACTTCAAGATCCGAGAAATTCGTATACCGAAACTTTTCAATTATACGTAACGGTTTTTCTGATCGGGCCTAAAACGGAAAGGTTACGGTCCGATGTGATTCAATGCTGATTTTTGAATATTAATGTTTAATTGAACTTTGAATAGAAGAATACTTGTCTAAAATCCAATTTTCAGTTCGATTCAAAAAAAAGTTCACTAAAATGATTGAAGTTGTTGTTAATGACAGGTAAGTTACTACTAGAATATTTCTTATTAAGAAAAACCACTAACATTTTATCAAGAGTTGGCAAAAAAGTCAAAGTTAAAGTATGTAAATCCCATTAATCCTAAATACATCAATGATACTAACTAGATTTATAGGCTCTTGAAGATGATTTAGTCGGTGATTTCAAAAAACTGTTAGCAGCTCAGATCGGTACAGCTTGGGAAAAGATTTTGTTGAAGAAAGGGAACACAACATTAAAAGATCACATTTCACTTGGTGATTACGAGGTACATAATGGTACAAGTCTTGAATTATATTATTCATGATGTGTTTTACTTTTTCTCTTTTGAAAATAATCATTATTACATTAAGCTATATTTAATTATATGAATATCGTAACTTTTAATTGGAAAAAAAATTCATTAATGGGATAAATTAAAACAATGCGTAAAAGGGTCAAAGGGGAGTTCATAAGAAATATTCAACTGGTTTTGGTCTCATATCCATTTGTGGTTGCTCTTCACCTGTTATTGGATCCATTTTACCCCATTGTTCAGCATTTTCTGGAGCTTCTTCAAAAACATTGAAAAAATGATCTTCTTTATTATAAATTTCCATAATAGATGCCTTATTACCACAACGATAACAATAATTAGGTGCAGACCAAACTGTAGTTACTAAACCTTTAAAATATAATTGATAACCATCATTACATAACTGATGAGCTCTAAGGATTTTATCCATTTTATTCATTTTAAGAAATTTTTTAACAACATCAACACCAAATGTATAACCTGCACCTCTTGGTGATAAAGAAAAATTTGGATTTTCATCATCTGGATCAGACCAAACTAAATCAGCCATTGCACCTTCATGTGGAATTTCTCTAAATCTATCCACTATTTTAATTTGATCAATTGTATGAACATTTGGTGAAAGTCCTCCATGTGTACAAAAAATTGAATCATCAATAACAACTGATAATATAAGATAATCAAATAAATCTGTAAAATAATACCAAGTATTTGGATTATCATATTTCCTTAGACATTCTGAATAAAATCCATAATTTTGTGTTATTTGTCTTGATTCATGATTCCCTCTAACTAAAAAAACTCTTGTTGGATACCTTATTTTTAAACATATAAGTAACGTTATAGTTTCCACACTAAACATTCCTCTATCAACATAATCACCTAAAAATAAATAATTTGTATCAGGGCAATATCCTCCAATTTTAAAAATTTCAATTAAATCATAAAATTGTCCATGAATATCACCAACAACTGTAACAGGTGAATTTATATAAACAACATTACTTTCTTTGATCAAAATTTCTTTTAATTTGAAACATAATGCTTTTATTGTGACTTCGGGGAGTAATTCTTTCCTGTAAAGCCTCTCTATACATTCATCTAAATCAGCATTAGCTAGACAAATGATCTGTTAGTATTCATTTCTCAACAATGAAATACAATCTAAACTTACAATATGTCATCACCATTCACCACCGTTACCGTGTCTTTTATGTTTTCCTTTTTCCTCCAATGCCACCCAGTTGGCTCTTTCTTGAAATTAATGATTAGCCTTGAGCCTCCCCTTTAATATGAGCTATCCAGTAATCCGATTTCCAAAAGGATCCTTCAAATAAAGTAACTTTATAAAATTTCATGTATTTTTGATAACAATAGGAAACATCTACATTTTTTGATTGACTTTTTCTGATCTGAAGGCGAAAAATATATATGAATTATGTAATCACTAAGATTTTATCAGATATTTTACTAATAATTAATTTTTTAAAAGATCTTTCCAACTAAATTTAATAAAAATAACTTGATTTCATCTTTCCTTATCTGGTTATTATTTATTGGTAATTTCTTAATTGTAGGTTTTAAATTGTTCATGTTTTAATAAACCAAAATTTCCCTTGTATGTTCTGTATTACATAATCAAATTGAGAATTTTGGGTCGATATATTTCTTTTCAGCTTTTACTCAACCTACAACAATTAATTATAGTGAAATTAATAGCTCATTATTGATATTTTTGGCTACATATTCTAGTCATCATATTCAATATTACAATATTTGCATTCTAAATTTTAATAAATTTTTTTCAAAATTATTATTGACTTTATAATTTTTATTTTTAATCTAAAATTGTCTAAATAAAATGAAAAATAATTTTTTATCAATTTTTGACTCAAAAAGTATATCAGTCGATAGCTAAAGATTATTAGATCATAATAAGCCAATAAAAATTAACCATTACTTCTTAAAATAATTAAATACATTGAAAAAAACCAGATGGTAGGGGCACTCAAAGCTACAAATTCCGGACCTCGGAAAAATCAACCAATCACAAGCAAGTCCGTGATAGTTTAGTGGCTAGAACAAGAGGGATATGGGAAGTGATATTAAATATGTTGATGTTTTGAAGAAGATCGAGAAAATAAGCACAAGATGTTGATATTGGATCGCGATGTTGTCCTAAACAAATATGTTGAGAAGATCGCGAAAATAATATTTTTGGAAAATTATATGAATCAGAGGGATATAGAGATATCATGATGATGATATTGTAATTGATATTCCTGTATTTTGGACTATTAGATTTATATCAGGGATGATGATATTGTGTTTGATGGATATTGATCGATATGAGAGAACGAAATATAGAAGGATATATATTGTCACAAAGATTCATAAAGATATATCCATATATTAGCCATTGCAGGCTCAAATTAGCGAGATTGTATCATGTATCGTAGTTATATCATTGTTATGATATGTAATACATATTTTAATATAATTTTCTATAGAATTTAGTGAAATTGAAGCCGAAATCTGAATTTTTGTAAAAAGTCACGTGATATGACGTCATCACCGGTCGCTTAGGCGGATAACAAAACTCATGTGTATCTTTGGATTCACTTGGAAATTCATAATATTATTACATAATCAATACTATCAAGATTAGTCATCATTATTATAGCAGTCACAATGTTCATAGCTAAAACCTGCATTATATTGGACCAAAGCTGGCCGCACGGGACAGCCTGGATTCAATTCATATATAAATGAGGATTCCCACATTTGATTTATATAGTTTATATGTGTTTAGAAAGGATAAGTTTTATTTTGGTTATTTTATTACATATTGTATTCACGCTCTTTATAGCATCTAATACAGTCTTTTTTTT
>NW_011887415.1:0-15498 GCF_000313485.1 Hansenula ciferrii | reverse complement strand
AACCTTCAAATGATTGATGGAAAATTAAACAATATATAAAGTTTTAAATTCTTCACCAACTGCACCTAAATTTAATCCAATCATAACAGAATGGAAAATAATTCCAAATTCTAAAACTAAAAATGCAGCAATTTGACTCTTAAAACTTCTTTCTTTGAAAATACTTGATTCATCAGTTGAATTATCAAAACTTTTTTTCACATCGTCATTATTTCTTTCAGTATCACTATTAACTTGAATTAATTGATCTTTTTCATCATTTCTAACAACTGCATCCATAATTTCTTTATTCCCCACATGAGTTGATTGACCATATTTTCTTTCAACATAAACATCAGAAATAACATCAATTAAAAATATAACAAAGACACTAGTCATTATAATTGTTGCACACCAAGGGAATGCAGACCAATTACCATTAGATCCAACACATGATTGACCACCAATTTCAAGATAAGCAGGATCCATTAAATGAATGAATGCAGTTGCTAAAATAACTCCAGAACCAAAATATCTTGCAAATATATAAAAATATAAAGGTAATTTTAATTTTTTAAAACTTCTTGCTAATAATGGGAATATAGTAAATCCTGTTGATACAAATAATATAACAAATATTGAAGAAATTCTTGCACCTAATTGACCATTATATTCATTTTCACCAAAATAAACACCTTGAAGAACACAAGTTTTCCATGCATTATCAACATTTGGATCTGTTAACAATACGGTATCAGGGTTTAAATTTGACATTTTTTGTATGAGTTGATCTTTTGAATTATGAGGTTTTATTGTTCTAATGTTCCATTGTTTAGTATAAATTGTTTAGTATAAATACTAATAAAACTTTTCCAAATATGTATGAGTTGTAATTGTAACCATTAAAGTTGAATATACCACACTGTCTATTCTTGGCTAAAAGATACAGGTAGTTAAAACTAACGATCAAAATAATTTGATTAAGTCATAATGAAGTTTATATTAAACATTGGTATGACTATTGTTGAGTTAATCCATATCCTTTACTCTTTTGTATTCAAAATAATTCAAACTCTTAGTGATTGAATTGTTGTTGTTTTATAGATTTACCAGCTTAATGAAGTTACCAAAATCATTTTCTTCGCGAATCGAGATTTGGTCCGTTCTAAATCTAGATTCAGTATACACTTAAGCATTAATTACACTGAATGTTGAGTTATCGGAGCTTAATTCTTTAATTGATTTCTAGACAACTGTACTTTGATCATTGAGATTCTATTATAACTTATTGTCAACTATTAATTCCTTATTATATATTATATTGTTCATACACACCAAATATCAACCATTGTACAATAATTCCATTATACTATTCCATAAAAAATCACACATAAAACCACAAGATACCATCGGGCCCAAATTATCCTTATTTAATATCACATAAAACTAAATTTTCATGAAATTTTTTACAAATTCTTTCTAAATTTTCAATTCCAATAGATTCTGGTGATGTAATTATAATATTTAACCCACCAGTCATTGTAGAAATTGCAGTGATTGAGAAATCATAAAAATGAACATTAAAATGTTGTGTAAACATTGCATCAATAATTTGAAATTTATCATTTGATTCACTGTTATTTAGGATTATACCAATATTTGAAAAAGTTGAACCTGTTCTTTTATTCATAATTTTTGGTAAATCAACATCTAAATGTTTATTTTTAATCATTTTATCCCAACCTAATATACCCATTGAATATAAAGGTTTTTTCAATTTTAATGAAATTTTTAAATCTTGATTAATTTGATTAATTTTATTCCATGTAATTAATTTCATTGGTTTGGAAATTTTACTAAAACCTGATACATTTAAACCAAATTTATATAAATCTTGTTCATCTTTATTAATAAATTGACGAGAATCCACTGCAATACCTAATAAAGATTTTGATGATTTATAATATTCATCTTGATATAAAGTATAATTCCAAATAGATTGAATGAAAGGTGTTAAAGTTAATTTAACATTATTGAAACTATTTTTTGATAATAATGATTTAATTTTTAATAATTCCATTGGATTTATATTAACTCTATAATGAATATTCTTAAGATGACCTTGAATTAAAGTTGATGAACAAAAAAGTTTTGGTTCAATTAATGAATTATAAATATATCTTGGTAAAGATTTAATTGATGGAATATGATTCATAAGATCAGTTATAGGTTTTGGTAATTCACCTAAATTCAAATGATCTTGTGAATAATTGAACACGATATCATCATCATCACTTAAAGAATCCAAGTCCAATTGATTAAAAATTAATGATAATTCATTAAAAATATTTTTACCAGATATTCCATCATGTAAAACATGATTTGTTATAAAAATTAATGTATAATCATCCAAGATTCCTAATCTCCAAACTAATTTATTATCTTCATATGGTATAATTAAATCATTTAATTTATTTAATAAATCTTCTTGTAATAAATTTGAATATTCAGGTCTTAAATCCCAAACCAAATCATTAAATTTTATTTCATCAATAATTTGAATATAATCATAAGGACGAGGTTTTATATTAATTGGAACATTTTGAGTAATTATTGTGGAAGCTAATATTGGGAATTTTAATATTAATAATCTTAATGAATGGAATAAAATTTTAAAATCATCAATTTTTTCATTATATTTACACATAACGAAAAATGATTTATACATTTTTTGACGTTGTAAAATTGCAAAAAAATCTTCTAAAAAACCCATTTGTCTTGCATGATTTTTTGATAATTTATATTTTAAATTTGATAATGATTTTGAATCATTTTGATTGATATATTTAAATGACATATTTGATGATGAGGTTAAGAAAGTAAATTGTAATGATTCAAATAAACATTTCTTGTGTTTATATATATATATGGGCCCTTGAAAAAATATATTCACGCGTTAACATTTCCTTTTCTTCCAAGACTAATTAAGGAAAAAGATATGTACTAGAATCATGCACAGTACTATATAGTGACACAGTACAGAAGCCTCACGTTCATATTGCAGCAAAAAGATCTGTCATGTAGTATTAATGGTGATTTGTATTGAGTTATTGAATTTTGAAAAAACCAATGCTTTTTTAACAACCATGTCATCATATTAAACCTTGAATACCATAAACCTTCAATGGATATATTCAATTGATATACTATTGTTGATTGTTGAAGTTAAGTCTTGATCTGTGTGTCTCACTAAACAAGGATACATAATCATGCAATATTGATGATCTTTTTGTTAACGATTGAAAATCTTTCACCTTGTACAAGGTTAAGTACAAGGATTATTCATCATATAAATCAGAATGGTATAAAAGTTGAAACCAGCCATACATGTGCACTGTGCAGTACAAGATCTGAGAATTGAAATTTAGTAGACTTCAACAATTATCATTTGTTATTGTTTTGGTGTTTGTTGTTTTGTTGTTTACCACCTACAAAACCTCTTGTTTATGGTTTTTTTTTTCAGCATATAAATCCGAATATACCGATTATGTAAGTGATGATATAAGCGTATAGTAATTCAAAATATTTTCAGCTACTTTTAATCATCAGATTCATCAAAAGATTCTTACATGAATTGTGGGTTTTATATTACATCAACATGTTTATTTACACTATATATATATTATGAGTCCATGGATTCATTTCACGTCCATATCATTACAAAAATAAGGGGGTAAAATAGTCGACCATATCTTATATGTACACAGACTACTTAATGATCAACTCATAACTTAACCAACTGAGAATTATACGGTTTAAGGATTAAAAAATTAAATAACTTCAATATGGTATACATAACAAAACCTAAAAACAGTTTTAAAAATATATTAACATATGATAAACGGCTAAATTTCAATCGATTTGTTCTTCCGTTAGCTAATATCATTTGACTATATATATAAGGTGTAATTCTAGCTAGAATTAAATTGATCAAAGAATTATCAAAATGATCCCCACAATCAAATGTCACTCAACTAATTGAGAAAAGCCCCTCCTTAAGCTTACATCGTAGTTTATCCAATCCGGAGAATATATGATCTATATAAATTATCAACAGTTGACTACTATTTGTACGAATATTTCCCCATCAAGAACAGACATTTCAATCAACATGTCTTGGATTTGAATAAACGATCCAAGATTTATTATAAATTATTCCACGATTTTTAAATAATTAATGCCAGAATAAATATATGGAATAACCTCATAAAGATGTTTCTTAGATACCACTTGAAGCATATGATTGACGTTGAATTACTTGTATATTATTCACATTGTACACTAGTACTTGTTATGTATCGCGAATACACTTTATAAAACAAAGGGAAAAACTTTCAGATATTCAACAAACCTATACACTATTATTCAACTGTTAATTGATTATCGATGATTATTTTACGAACTGATTATAGATTTCCATTGTTCGGGATATTTAGTTGACCGATATTACAACGAACAGTATAGTTGGACAATTGTTGGACAATTTACAGAAGGCTGGATCCACTGGACTCACAGAACTCACTGGAGCCAAGAACCAAGAACTTAAATATCCAAATGTTGTTTTACCTGACTATTTTTTTCCCTGAATGATTCAATTTTTCTCCACAAATTTATACATATCAAATCTTATCAATTGGGTTTTATCAAATTGTTGATCAAATTTAAAGATATCATTATACGAGTTGTTCCAAAAGGTAATGATTATATGGTTGATGAAGACAATATAATATACCATCAAAATCTCCATTCCAACTTTAATCAAATCTCAAATTATCAATTGCATTTGTCCAAAGTTTAATATGCTCTCCATGTTTTTTTTCCATCTGTTTGTCCTTCCTTGGCGGATGATATAGCATACAATATTATTTCCAAATTTGGTGATTAATCCATAATCCATCATATATAAATGATAAACTGAACCCTGTTTCAACTCAATCCAATGATCAATCAATCACTTCTGTTCTTCAAGACTTTATTAACAATGGGTATTGAAAAATCAGCTGAAGGTCCAGCTTTAAAACTTTATCAATTTTTAGATAAATTTCCAAATTTAACAAATGTTGTTATTATTTGTATGATTTCATGTATATCAGGTTTAATGTTTGGTATTGATATTGCTTCAATGTCTGCATTCTTGGGTCATGATTCTTATTTAGAATTTTTCAATTCACCTAAATCTGATTTACAAGGTTTTATAACAGCTTCAATGTCATTAGGCTCATTTTTTGGTGCTTTAAGTTCAAGTTTTATTTCTGAACCATTTGGTAGAAGAGCTGCTTTATTATGTTGTTCATTTTTTTGGTGTGTTGGTGCCGCTGTACAATCTTCATCTCAAAATGTTGCACAATTAATTATTGGTCGTTTAATTGCTGGTTATGGTATTGGATTTGGCTCATCAGTTGCACCAATTTATGGTTCTGAATTAGCTCCAAGAAAAATTAGAGGTTTTATTGGTGGATTATTTCAATTTTCTGTTACTTTAGGTATTTTAATTATGTTTTATGTTTGTTATGGATGTGGTAAAATTAAAGGTACTGGATCATTTAGACTTGCTTGGGGTTTACAAATTGTTCCTGGAATTTTATTATTTATTGGTATTTTTTTCATTCCAGAATCTCCAAGATGGTTAGCTAAAAATGGATTTTGGGAAGATTGTGAAGCTATTGTTGCAAATATACAAGCAAAAGGTAATCGTGAAGATGCTGATGTTCAAATTGAAATTTCTGAAATTAAAGAACAATTATTAATTGATGAACATGTTAAAGATTTTACTTATGGTGATTTATTTAAAAAAAAATATATTAATAGAACTTTTACTGCAATTTTTGCACAAATTTGGCAACAATTAACAGGTATGAATGTTATGATGTATTATATTGTTTATATTTTTGAAATGGCTGGTTATTCAGGTGATGCAAATTTAGTTGCTTCATCAATTCAATATGTTTTAAATACTTGTACCACAGTTCCAGCTTTATATTTTTTAGATAAATTAGGTAGAAGACCAGTTTTATTATTTGGTGCAGCTGCAATGATGACTTTCCAATTTGGTGTTGCAGGATTATTAGCTACATATTCTGAACCAATTGCAGATTATAATGGTTCAGATACTGTTAAAATTCAAATTCCAGATTCTGAAGGTGCAGCTGCTAAAGGTGTTATTGCATGTTGTTATTTATTTGTTTGTTCATTTGCAACATCATGGGGTGTTGGTATTTGGTTATATGTTTCTGAAATGTGGGGTGATAATGTTTCAAGACAAAGAGGTACTGCATTAGCAACTTCTGCAAATTGGATTTTTAATTTTGCAATTGCAATGTTTACACCATCAGCTTTTAAAAATATTACATGGAGAACTTATTGTATTTATGCAGCATTTTGTGCTTGTATGTTTGTTCATGTTTTCTTTGGATTCCCAGAAACTAAAGGTAGAAGATTAGAAGAAATTGCACAAATTTGGGATGATAAAATTCCAGCTTGGAGATCAGCTTCATGGCAACCAAGAGTTCCATTATTATCTGATAAACAGTTGGAAGATAAATTAACAACTCAACATAATGAAAATACTAGCGGAATTTTAAATTCTGATCATGCTTCAAGTAATGAAAAGGAAATTGTTGAACATGTTCCAAATAAAGAAGTTGTTTGAGATATCAAGTATATATAGCTATAGTAATGAATAAAATGGTTTTTAATTGAGTATTATTATGTATTAATTATTATATATATATATATCTATAGACCATTCAAAACCTCTTTTAATGTATTTTCTAATTCTTTAATGAATGATTGGAAATTATCTTTAAATTCAGGTACACATCCAATAACAATATTAACTTTTTCATTTGATGAAGCTAATGATTGCATAATAGATGCACCAATTAAATTATTTGATTGTGAAAATATAAATTCATTTGCATAGATAGGGAATCCATTTTTTGAATCACGTAAACCTAAATTTGAAATTTCTAATGTTGGTATTCTGGGGTTTGATATTAAATTTTCCAAAAGATTTAATGGATTTACATAACTCAACATTCCAATTAATTCACATGATTTCAACATATTGGATTTTTGTAATGAATTGTTTATAAATTGACATAAATCCCAATCAATATTTGATGATGATGATGGTGGAGGGATTAAATTTAATTGAATAGCTGCAACAAATAATCCATAAGTTTTCCTATATTCAGATGACAAAATTGACCTTATATTAAATGGGATTGTTATATTAACATTATTATCATTTTGTAATTTAGCAAATGAAATTAAATTTAAATAAGTCCATAAACTTGTAAACTTAACACAATGTTGATTACCTAGGTTTTTTAATTTTTGGAAATCATTTGAACTAATTGAAATAATATGCTTTTCAGTATGGAAAGTTTGTTCTTTATGTCCTCCATTTTCAACGATCCAACCAGGTTCTAAGGATTCAAATTTGGATAATGAATTAGTTTTAAAATAGTTGACAATTGAATTCAACCATTTTGGTGCAAATACTTCAGTGATTTTAGAACTTAAATGTAAATATGATGGTTTTATAATTTGATTAAATTCAAATTCATTTGGATTTAAATCTTTTGAAATCTCGTTATTGTTTAGAATTTGTAACAAGTCTTCCAATATTAAAGCAGCTGTAGTACCATCATATAATGTATGTTCACAAAGAATATAGATCCATTGATTATTAACCACAACTATTTGCCATAAAGTTTGTTGAATTCCAAATTCAAATGTTGTTTCATGTAATTGATTTAATGTTGTTGTTTGTGGTTCATCACTTTCAATGAATTGAATTGAAGTTGAAGGGAAATTATCAAGTTCTTTAGCAATATATGCACCATCAATCTCAAATATGTTTAATCTTAATTTGGTTCTTTCATTATAAAGTTGATTTAAAGCATTTGTGATTTTCTTTGATTCAATTTTTTTATTAAGATTCATACCAACAATGAAACATGATGAAACATGTAATTCATTTCTATGATAATGAAACTTTTCAAACAGATTAAGTTCCTGATCTTTTTGATAAACCATTTGGTACTCAAAGTATGATATAGGTCCTTAAAGAGATCATTTTAGTGGTGTGTTAATATGGTTTTATATCAACAAATTGACCTAGCCCCTATTAATTACCCCTATATAATATTTTTTTTTTCTCGGAGAGTACTGTAAACTACAAATCTATAAAAATTCGATGCATCAGTCAATAATTCATATATAAGCCATATTATTCAATATGTTTATCAAAATGTTTTCAAAACTTCTTCAGTTGAACTGACAGTAGCATAACCAAATTCTAAAGTGGCAAAAACAGAAGCAGAAACTTGAGCAGCATTAACAATAACACCATCAAATTCTAAATCTCTTGTAGCAACAGCATCTTTTGGAACAATGACTTTAAACCCCAATTCAGCAGCAGATCTAGTAGTACCTTGAATACATATATGAGTCATTGCACCAACTATAACTAAATCAGTAACATTCTTAGATCTCAAAGTTTCTTCTAATTTAGTACCAACAAATGAATTTGGTGAATGTTTAACAATTACAAGTTCATCATTGGTAGGTTTAACTTCTGAATTGATTTCAACACCTTTTGTGTTTTCTCCAAAAAATGGTGCTGGATCTGAATCAAATACGTGTTGAATATGAATAATTTCAATATCATTATTCTTTCTAGCAGCTTCAAGTAAAGTTTTAGCTTTTAAAGTAGCTTCATTAATACCAACTAATGGGAATTTACCATTTTTATCACCAAAATAATCATTTTGAATGTCAATTAAGATTAGAGCTGTTTTACCCATAATTGAATTAGTAGTTCTGAATATAAAATTATGATACTATATGATTTAGATAATATAAATTGATATATATTGATAAGGGATCGATCTAAAGTATAGTTTAAAGGTGTGGCTGAATTGCAAATGATATAAATATATATATATATCAAAACCATAGTCTTTTATTTTGTTCTTTCTCAAAATTGATCTATGAAATATTTCGATTGAACGGTATACCAAGAGCTAATTACTAACGATTACAAATCAATTGGAGCTCAACGTCACAGTGTATTACGTTACACCACCTTGATACCATTCACCCCCATTGACCCTTCACAATATAGGTGTACCAAATATTCTACTATTCAACGGGGTTTAGAGCAAGTAAGACATTGAGAATAGTATATGTCTACTTTTGTAATTTGTAATGTTTATATATATAACAAAGTATATTGATTAAATTTAAAAGAAGAAGTAACGTCATGGTTTATATGATTGGGTAATTTGTGAGAATAGTCACGTGTAGACTAATGAGATCACATGATTAGGGCTGAGCCCTACACTCTCATATAATTGATATACCTTGAGGCTTGTACCGAAGGATATTTTAACGAACGTTGTTTCTGGTGATTTCTGAGAATTCCGGAATTGACCATTATATTAGAAACGTCGTACCATATGTATAATTTTGCATAATCTATAATTGGGTCAACAATTGATGCCGGACTGATAACAGATGCTCGCGCGCAATTTACCCAATGAGAACATACCAACTTGACAAATACGAGAATACAAAGTACCAAGATTCATAGTATTATTAGCGTATTCTATTAAATGAACTCTTGGAATAATGGAAGCAACTGGCTGAAGATAATCAACCAGTGACCACTAATCACCAAAAGCTGCCTGTTCACTCCAGAGTCCAGACTCGTCCAGACTAATTCAGACTCGACGCGCAAAATCAATCCGCTTTTGATCGATTTTATACGGCGAAAATCAAATTGGAGATAAAAAAAAAAGAACTGATAAAGATGATCAATTAATCAATTTTAATCATTTGAACCCGGACTTTATTAGCGAATACAATCGTTATCATGACGTTATCACAGTACAATAGTATGATCTCAAGTAATCAATGATCTACACATGTTCAAAGTGTTGTGAATTTATAAATATTGTTCAAGATGCTACTTTTTAAATACACAGTGCCTAAACATATTAAACATTAACCAATATGAATGAAAAATTAGATTCAACAAACATCAATCAACATGATGAGAATAAAGGTGAAGTCTTATCAACTTATATATCACCTATTCTTTCAAATGGTAAAATAAATAGAGAAGATGCTGATGAAGCAATGAAATTAGCTTTAGATTTAGAAGGTCAAAATATTGAACTTGATGAAGATACTTCAAAAAAATTATTAAGAAAAATTGATTTTTGTTTATTACCATTAATTGGATTTTTATATGCATGTCAATTTATGGATAAAACAACAACTTCATATGCTGCTGTTATGGGTTTAAAAACTGATTTAAATATGATTGGTGATCAATATTCTTGGACTGGTACTGCATTTTATATTGGTTATTTAGCTTTTGAATTTCCTGCAAATGCTTTATTACAAAGATTCCCATTAGCTAAAACAACTTCAACATTTATTTTCATTTGGGGTGTTATTTTATGTTTACATGCTGTACCAAAATATCCTGGATTTGTAACATTAAGAACTTTATTAGGTATTTTTGAAAGTTCAATCTCACCAGCTATGGTTATTTTAACAAGTCAATGGTATAAAAAAGAAGAACAATTCATTAGAACTGCATGTTGGTTTGCTTCAAATGGTCTGGGGATAATTATGGGTGGTGCTATTGCATATGGTTGTGCTCAACATGCAGAAACTTATTCATTTGAAGCTTGGAAAGTTTTATTTATTGTTACTGGATTAATGACTATTGCTTTATCTATTGCTTTTTTTTTACATATTCCAGATACACCATCAAAAGCTTGGTGGTTAACACCAACTGAAAAAATCTTAGTTGTTGAAAGAATTAGAGATAATCAACAAGGTTTTGGTAATAAACATTTCAAAAAATATCAATTTAAAGAAACTTTAATTGATCCATTAACTTGGTTATATTTTATTTTTGCAATTGTTAGTAATATTCCAAATGGTTCATTAACAAATTTTGGTAGTATTTTATTATCTGAAGATTTTAAATATAATAAAAAAGAAAGTTTATTAATGAATATGCCATGTGGTGTTGTGGAATTTATTGGTTGTATTGGATTTTGTTTATTAAATTATAAATTCCCAAGAATGTTAATTTCATTTGCTGCAATGGTTGTTGCATTATTTTCTTCATGTTTATTAGCATTTGTTGAAAATAATAATAATGCAAGATTAGCTGGTTATTATTTACAATATGTTTATCCAACTACAACAATTTGTGCTTTATCATGTTTTGCATCAAATACTGCAGGTCATACTAAAAAAATTTCAACAACTGCAATTTTTTTCATTGGTTATTGTATTGGTAATTTAATTGGTCCACAAACTTTTACAGAAGCTCCATATACAGGTGGTAAAATTGCAATTGTTGTATGTAATACTGCAACTTTAATTATAATTTTAGCTATTTATTTTGTTTATATTTATTCAAATAAAAAGAAAGAATCCAAATTGAATCAATTAACTCAAGATCAATTAGATGCTTTAGAAAATTCAGAATTTGCAGATTTAACAGATAGAGAAAATCCAAAATTTAGATATAGTGTTTGATATAGTTTAATTGTTTAGTTTTAATATACTGTATATATTATTGTTTGATCATTCGTACTATTAAGTTGTTTCTACCCCATCTTTAATATCCTTCGGACCTGACTTTCGGATCACGATCCTTAACAATAAATTTTCATTTAAAGTATATAACTAAACATCAAACCTTCTTATTTTTTGGTTAATCAACAAATCAAAACCAACTTTTCATAATGATTTCAAATGCTTAATTCTCATATTAAATGGCTTGGTGATTTCCTCTTGAAACAATGGTTTTTCATAACATTAGCAGTTTTTATCGTTATTGCTAGATTTGCACCAAATTTTGCAAGACATGGAGGACTTATAAGAGGTGAATATACATTTGGTTATGGTGCTCTAGCTATAATAGTTTTACAATCAGGTTTATCTTTGAAAACAAAAGATTTAATGAAGAATATGGGTAATTGGAGAGCTCATTTAACAGTTATAATCATATCATTTTTAATTACACCATCAATAATGTTTGGAATTTGTTCAGGTATAAAAGCTTGTAATAATAAAGAAATTGATGATTGGATTCTTGTTGGATTAATTGTTACTTCTACTTGTTCAACAACAATAGCATCAAATGTTGTAGCTACAACAAATGCAAATGGGAATGTCTTATTAGCTGTATGTGAAGTTATTTTAGGAAATACATTAGGTGCATTCATTTCACCTGCTTTATTACAAATGTTTACATCAAATAATACTTGGAATTTTGCAAATCCAGCTTCAGATCAAAGTATTCAACATCTTTATGGCTCAGTAATGAAACAACTAGGAATAGGATTATTTATTCCATTAGTTGTTGGACAAATTATTCAAAATATTTTTCCAAAACAAACAGAATGGTTTTTGAAAACTTTTAAAATGAATAAAGTTGCAAGTTTTTGTTTAATTTTAATTATGTTTAGTTCATTTTCTACTGCTTTTTATCAAGATGCTTTTAATAAAGTATCACATATTTCAATTATTTTCCTTGTATTCTTCATATTAGGAATCTATATATTTTTTTCATTCATATGTTTCTGTTGTGCAAGACCAATAATTATTAAATGGATTTTCCCCGTGGAACCATCAGAAAAATCATCTAGATATTATAACTGGGGTTATAAATTTTTTAAACCATTTTATTATAGTAGAGCTGATACAATTGTTTTGGTTTTATGTGGTGCAACAAAAACTTCAGCTGTTGGTGCTTCATTAGTAACTTCACAATATGGTTCACATTTTGAATTTTTAGGAACATTATTGGTTTCTTTGGTATTATATAATGCATTTCAAGTTATTATTTCACAATCTTTTGCTCCATTATTTAGAAAATGGGAATCTCATGATCATGATAATGAATCTTTGGAAGAGTTTACAACAAGTACATCAAGCACAGAGACTATGTGTTGATCAATAGATCACTGTTGATTAATGTGATCATTCAAATATTTATATGGTATCTAAGATTTTCATAAAGATTAGAATATTTTTGATTTATATAAACATATATCAATATTTTTGAATATATTCGAAAATTTGCTAGTATTATATATAGTGTGCCATCTTATTGATCATTACATCTTAATAACGGGTCACATACTATGTACATATATTATCCAATCAACGTAGCATATTCTTCATTGTACACCTAAATCCATGACTATATTTACTTAAATTTTCATATTTCAATGCTATAGGTTAAAATTGATTGACTTTGCAAATTACTATTTACTACCAGCTGCTCCTTGAACGTACTACCTCTTTAAGATCCCGCAGGCCGCCGCTACCCCAGATCTATTGATCACTACTAGTCCCAGTTGAGGTTTCCTCAAGGCCTAGTCTCTATGTCTAAAGCATCAGCCCTTAAGGATGACTCATTTTTTTACAGTCATTTACTTATAAGAGCCTAGCAGTCTAACTCTCTTGAGTCTCAAGTCTTGAAATTGTTTTAATATTGGGTAACGTTGTCCGAAAACACGAAAAGGTGTATAATTAATTAGTTCTCCACACAATTATTTAGATCAGCGCTTAAAACAAACCACCGATTTCTTGATGATATCAAACTCCCAATTTCAATGTTTTTTATTCATTAATGATTTAACTACAACACACATTTTACCGCTCGAGATTCACATCTTTATTCCATTTGTCGGTTGTATAACATCAGCTATTTGTCATGAGTGTTCTTGATTCAACTATCCCTGAGAGCCATTCTGTTAATATTTCATCTATAATAGCAACCACTCAGAATCCAATAGATCCTGATAACAATGAAAACAATGTTAAAAAAAGAGTTCGTACAGGTTGTTTCAATTGTAGAAGAAAGCATAAGAAATGTGATGAGCAAAAACCAGTATGCAGAGCTTGTGTTTTAAAGAATAATGTTTGTGAATGGCCTGATCCAAATGAATCAAATAATCCAAAGAAACCTAAAAGACGGAAATCTTCTTCTAATGAAGTTTCAAACAAAAGATCAAATTCCAAAATGGATCATCCAAGAAGATATTCATATTCATCAATAAACTCATTATCAAGAGAATCAACTTCACCTTCCAATCATTCTGATACTTCAATAACTTCTAAGAGTTCTGTTGACAAAGAAGAAAGTATAAAAGCTATTAATGATTATTCAAAAAAACTGGAAAATATGGAAAATTCTTTAAGCAATAAAGCTTCCACATCTACATCAACACAAACACCACCCACTGGTTTCATTAATTCTGAAAACTTACCAGTAAATACACCTTCATGGATCTTTACACCTTCTGGATTATCAGATTCATCCAATGTTAATCATTCAACCATTTCACCAAAATCAAATATCCCAAATCAAAGTGCTACACCAATAACTGATCCAAAACCAGGTGATCAAGTGGTATCTAATCCAGTCAATGATTTAACAAATCTTTCATTCATTTTAAGCCCCACGTCTAGTCATCTTGATATTTTAGATATTGGTGATTTACAAAACACATTTAGAGATTATATGTTTGCAAATGCATCAGAACAAGTTAATGATCCGTTGAATATGGTCACACCTATACCATTAATCAATACACAACCATCTTTATTAGAAGAAACTTCACCTGAGGTATTGACAAAATCACAAAAGAAAATCTTATTGAAAAACTATCTATACAAAGTTGCACCATGGTTAGATATGTTTGATTTAAGTAGACAATTAGGTTTACAAACTGTACAATTGGCTAAAAGATCACCTTGTTTAGACTATGCTATATTGGCATTAAGTGCTAGACAATTAGAAAAGACAAACCCCCATCAAAATATGGTTTCATGCAGTACATTATATCAAGCTTCATTGAAACATTTGATTCCCACCGTCAAGACAAGGACTGATATAGCTGTTGTTTCAACTTGTGTTTTATTGTGTGTTTTCGAAATGTTATCAAGTGTTCCTGGTAAATGGAGATATCATTTAGAAGGATGTTCGGTATTATTTAAAGCTACAGGTATTCATGGTTTTAGTAACCCATATGAAAGAGCATTGTTTTGGGCATTTGCAAGAATGGATGTGAATTCAGCAGTTATTGGTGAACAAGCTACAATGATTGAATGTGAAAAATGGTTACCTGAAGGAACACCAATAAGAGAAGGAGGTGAATTGTTTTTAAAAGAAGGTTCTATTGATATGTATGCAAATTATAGTGTATATTTATCTTCTAGAGTTCTTAATTTGATATCAAGTACAGTTATTCAAAATTTTGATGAAGAATGGGAATTTTTGTGGCGTGAAGTTAGAAATTGGCATATTAATAGACCAGAGTTAATGAAACCAATAATGGAATTTGAATCATCACCATTTCCTGAAATTTTATATGATAATGGACCTGCAATCTCATCAAATCAACTTTA
>NW_011887414.1:0-1472 GCF_000313485.1 Hansenula ciferrii | reverse complement strand
GAATTTAATGATTGACTTTTGTAACCCGATGGTCCTTGTTGAAACGATCTTTGTTCCCTACCAACGGCACTTGAAGGTACAAGTATCACATGAAGTTTTCAACATTTTAGATTAGTTTTGATTGAAGTAAAGATGATGTCCATGAAAATTGAATGCGAAATTTAGCCCAAAGCTGTTTCAATTATAATTTTTCAATGCTATATAATAATTTGAAATAAGGTTTATTTACTAATTTATATGAACCTTTTAGTTTCACAGCTGTATAACTTTTTTTCTCTCAAGGAGCGACTTTAACTTGGATTATATTTGAGCTCTTTAAAGTCCGCTAATAGGTAGTACTTTATTAATGTCAGAAGTTTGATTATTTGACGAAGACATATAAACGTTCAAACATGGTATTTATGAGGTGAATCTAAATGTATTTCAAGCTATAAAGTTCTGATTGATCAATACACTATATAATTTGATAAATCATATGCTCAACTTCATCCCTTATTGCTTGATTTATTATAAATACACTGCACAAGATATCCTAACATATCACTATTCTGATGTACGTTGTTGTGATTCAAAGTACAGCTTTGAACGCTGATTACCGACTTAAATTTGACACTAAGAACATTCAAAGTAACATTCCCATATTGAAAAAAAGATACACCAGTTTAGCTAGTTCTTTTGTTTGTGATAATCTAAAAAATTTGAAAGTTTTGGATGCCATGGACTTGAAAACTCTATCTCCTCCATTTCAAAAAGATATGAAGGACAAAATTTAATTATTCATTGGGTAGTACAGAAACGTTTTAGTGGATGTCTATCATTGGGATAGCCATTTCGTTACAAAGTAAAGATTAGGTGTCGACCTTTCCATATTATGTATATGTAAAATTCAATAGGAGCAAGATTTTTACAAAGAAGAAAGGTGTTTATCTTGAATTAGTACAAATCAATAAGAAATTAGGTGAAATTATTGCAGAACTTAAAAAATTTCAATTGAAATAAATATTCAACCAACCTCAAACAATCACCATTCAAACAACCAGCTGGGATACCAACGTAAATAACCACCCAAAAAATTAGTTCTATTCAATCATGATCGAAGAACAGCATACAAATATTATATTATGCCCATTTACCTAATAATCCCATTATTGCAGCTCCACAAATAACACTAGAAAGCATAAATGTTAATTGTTTAAGATCTTTTTTAGCATCTCTATCAAATAAGAAATCTCTTGCAAGAAGTTCAACTAATCCACTATAGATTAAAATTCCTGCAGAAATTGCATCTAAAACACCAGTAACGACATTAGCATTATATGAAGCTGATAAATAAGTTGTTCTAACTCCTAATCCAATTGCAATGGAAATTGGAGTTACAAGACCATAAGCAAGACACATCATATAAGCCCAAACATATGAAATATCATTTGGCCATGGAATTGCAGATAATCTTGCACCTAAACCTAAACCTT
>NW_011887413.1:0-16820 GCF_000313485.1 Hansenula ciferrii | reverse complement strand
AAGTCGTTCACTCCGATGTAGTGTAACGGCTAGCACGGTCCGCTTTCACCGGGCAAACCGGGGTTCGACTCCCCGCATCGGAAAACCAATTTTTTTGCATTTCTTACGTAAGCAAAAATATACGGAAATTTGCGGCCATATATAGTAATTATTTTTTTCTTTCTTTTTTGAAAGATCATGGATCTATTCGTTATAATTTATATATATTCTGATTATTAGGAGGTGTTTAAGATTTTAATGTTATGTCTCTCACAGAATTGTATATATCTTTTCAGAAGCTTATTGCAACCCCCATATCAGGTTATCAAGAATCAAGTTATTAACCACCTTGTTCAGCAGCTATTATTACAAAAGGAAACTTTTAAATTAATGTATTGTTACTTGTGAGGTTCTATTTGGATGCTACCTAATGACAAAACTGAGAAGATTCTCAGTCTTGTTAATCAACATTGGGGCTCAATTGTAATAATATTCCAAAAGTTATATAACTATATATGGAATCATAAATTGAAGAGCAATCAATTTCAAATTAATAGAAAAGTTAATGCACTAGGTGCTGAACATTCTTAGAGTTCTTGAGTGATAACTCATGATCAATCTGGCCTCATGTTTATGCAGATGAAGTAAAACAAAGATATGTTGTAGTTATTTATAATTATCTATCCGGGATTATTAAAGTTAATGAGCTGTTAAAATCGAAAATTCACATATTGTAAAGAATAAATTAAACCTTTAAAAATGAGCTTGATAAAAGTTCTTTGAAGATTAACGTTATTTAATATTAAAGAGATGTCATTGGATCTACTCATCTCTCAATCTTGTGAGCTTCAATGATCGATCAATTTCAACATGTATCCTCATCTACCCAATATACTTTTGTAAGAAAATATTGTATATTCAATTTGATATGAATCATGTAGAGTAAGTTTTTTCAACGTCTAACAAATGTATTCATTCCAATTTGAATTAAATTTCAAAAAAGTTGTTACAAATTCAATTTGATATGAATCATGTAAAGTAAGTTTTTATAATATCAAGCAACACGATCTGACAGAATCAAAAGTCCAATTTATTCTTAAATACCATCAACATCAGGATTAGCTGATTCTTGGAAAGACTTTATTAACCATTATATCATCATAAAAAATGAAGAGTTCTAATTTGAATTAAATGTCAATAAGTTATGACTTCGTTCAATAAATCATAGTAAATAATTAGATTTTATAACTCCCAGCCAAATCTAATGTTGGCCTTGTACAAGACCATAATGATTCTAGAAACACCGCAACTTTCAACTTCCCATCTAAAAAAAGAGATACGATCTAAATTTCGCATATGTATTAAACAAGGCATTTTTAAGGAATTTTGAAGGCTATAACCGTACATTTTTTTACAAGGCTTTGTTACATACTAAATAATTTAACGTTATAAACTGTTTTATATGTACCATGATCCATCAAATTTATGTATAATTTATGTTTAATAGCAAGTACATCAAACATCAGTGGTCAAGCATATTTATGTAATGTAATGTTGTGTATTTGTATGGTAAACTATATCTTGATCTTTGATCTTCTGGGTAATCAAAGTGATACATTTGTGATTTATCTTATCCTTAAATTATTCCTTCACTAATAACATAGTTCTATGTTTTGTTATCTTTGAGCTTTGAAGTGGTGTAAAGTTGTAGAAAAACAGTCACATTTTGAAAATTTTTACCTTTTTGTTGGGTTTGTTTACTTTCTTGCCTAACGCCACCCAATCTCTGCCTAGGTTTTATCTTCCTCTGCCTAACTTTATCCTCCTCTGCCTACCTGCCCAGTGTTCAAATCTACTGTTAAAAGTTTTGGATCGCCACTGCCTAAAATCCCATAAGTCCTGTCCGCCTATCCTTAAATTCTAATCCTTCTCTGCCTAAACTTCCTGTCTAAGAACATTCCAACTTCTGCCCGTTCTGCCTGTAAACTCTACCTGATTTCCTGTCCAGTGGACCGTGGCCTGCCCAGCTGCTGCCTGCACACGCACAACCGTTAAAATCTTGATCAAACTCAAATCTGATCAGATCTAAAGTTTATGTACATATACATGTTTTATACTTCATGTCTAATCTTACATGAAGCTCTAAAAAAAATTATATTCAAATTATTACTTCTATATTAAATTATCAATTATATGAATATATTAGCTATAAACAATAGTTCTATAATACAAATATATAAACCATTTTCTTTCCTTTTCTTTAAGATAACTCATGAATCTTTGTATTATAATTATTATTAAATAAAAAAATCATTATCATTCAAGCTGTACATATAGTATAAAAGTGGTTATAATCTTTTTTTATTTTTAAAATTCTTTTCTAATCTTTTATTATTTTTTTATTTTATCTTTTCAAATTAATTATATTCATTCTTTAATTATTATACAGATCTCTTATCTTCTTTCTCTAATAATACAAAATTAAACAACAACAACAACAACACAAATTCAAATTTAAATTCATATGCAAAAATTCATAAACATTTCTTATCTCTCTCTCTACACTGACGTCCCGGATGCTCGTTTTTTTGTATGAGAGCTTAACTATGGGACTGGCACTAACGATTTTTCACAACCTATTCTTGCATATATTGGGACTAGGTCTAAGTGCTTATTAATACTGATCCCGATCTGGGTCCTAGGCGCGGCCAGATGCCGGGGCTCGGGACTTAGACCCAAATTTCAAATCCATCGTTTTTATCGGAATTATTCGGTATTCGAATTTTGCGGATTTTTGATGGATCGGTCTACATATAATAATTACCGATTTGGTCCTACGATTCTAGAACTAAAACTAGAGTTCTAAATATTTTTGTATTGAACCAATTGATCATGACTTAAATATTGCAAGCCAATGCATTATCTGTTGTATTAGAGTAATGATATTTATAATAGTATGAAGAGTATACTATCCAGCAACTATTATCATACTGGCCACCTGTACTATGTGTAAATTATAATAGTTAGTATAATTATACCTTTGAATAAAACCAATACAATATGATCAGAGCTAATCAACAATGATTAATTTAATTGATCTTATTGCAAGCAGCACTTTGCTGTGTAATATAATGATATACTCACCTGAACATGGAATAAAGTGTAGATATTGAATCTCACATATTGGAAAAAGAAAAGTGATCAGGGCTGGTGGCAAATTATAAAAAGTACTATTATATTCGAATGTTCAAAAACTGCCCTTAAAATTCACCCTGGTATATATGATCCTAAAGCTGAATAATTTATGAGTAGACGCTTGATTGTGACTTGGCCTGTGTTGCTTTGTTAGTATCAATCTTGGAACAAAAGTTTTAATTCACAAAAAAAATGAAGAGCATTAATCGTGATAAACTCACCAACCACATAATTGCTGAAGTTGTTTGTTGATTCATATCATGGATCTAGTCATTGAGTTAAATCTAAACTTGCTAATAAAATGATCATATGATCATTCTTTATAAATTTGAAATTAAAGTCAATGAAAAGTAGAGAAGATAAAAAAAGCAGGAAATCCTGGTCTTTATATATTATTTTCTGCGCCACTGTCTAATAGTGACCAAACCAATTATCTTTAAATTATAATTATTATTTCTTGATCATGAATTGTACTAATATTTACAAACGTACTATTTAGCAAGACAGCGTACTATATTATATAGTAATACCTTGCATGTCGTGATAATATAAATTAATTGAAGGGCCGGGTGTAAACGTATACAGTTTATATTACGCATTATATTATAATGCGGTACCACAAATGGAATATATAAATTAACATTTACTCCAAAACTCATGAATTGTAAATCTACTTAATTCTTTATTCCATCGAAGAAATAAGCCAAGAGGAACTTCATGGACTGTTTTATAATATAGAAGACAACACAAAAAAGGTATCATTGAAGAAGTTTCCAAAAAACGTTATAAAAATCAAAGAACTGACGTTGTCGATATTGCTTCTTATAAATTATGAGATTAACAAAAGACAGACGTCGTGCAGGTCAAAAATTAGCTGATATTTCAGAAAAGCTCAAAGAAAAAGTGCTATATATTAGAGTGCTATATATTAGAGCTGATAAAGGTAAAATGAAGCAGCAGCAGCTTCAATATACATCATTTTATAATATGTTAAACTTAATATTTATATAAATAAAATCATATTGATATATGTATTGTACACTTATATAGTACTATTTCATGAAAATTCAATTTATAATTTTATAATTTATATATACAATATTGTTAATCTGATCACAATATATTGTATAATTACATATAATTAAAAAAATATCAACATGACGTGCATGGCCCGACCAATCTGCTAATCATCATTATCATCATCAGACTTATTTGAACTGGAATAACTATCCGATAATATATTGTTATCAGTATTTTCATCATAATCTAAATAACAAACTTGCTGATCATCATAAGATTCAGTCTCTTTATCCAATCTATCTTCCAACCCATTAATATTTTCCTCTTCTACCCTAGTTTCAAACTCATAAGTTATTAAACCATCGACTTCCACAATAGTTTTATCTGAAACATTTAATTTATAGTATTCCAGTAATAATTTTTTACTTTTTGAAAGATCTAATATACTTTGATGTGTAAAATAAAACTTTGTGTTCAAAAGGTTATCAGAAGAAATTGTAATTTCCGCTGGCTCATTGCAGATAATTTTATTGACATCTATAGCTTTCAAGTTTTCTTTTTTATGAAAACTTTCTAAAGGCTTTGAAAGCTTGAATAGTATTGGGAAGTTCATACCTTTTCCACGGATGACATCAATATCTAACTGATATCCAATAATATAATCCTTAGTTATTGTGATATTTTTATTTTTTATTTTTCCTGAAATTCTAAAGATTTGTGAAATTTGGTAAAAGTTTAGATCATTATCAATAATAATTGATTTTTCCTTCGTTCTTATATGTTTGAATGATGGAAAAATTTCAGCAGTATTTGGTTGTGGATAGATTGGGGCTGAATTTATTTCAAATTTAGTGATTGTTCTTGTTGCACAAAATTTTTCAAATGATTTAACAATTTTACTTAAAATGATTGCCACAACTTTTTGAAGACTTCTAATCTTTAAAGCTGCATGATTGCCAATTGTTTCATCAAGATCCAGTCTTCTGTTTGATATCAAATTATCAGCATTAACCATCTCAATATCTTTAAGCTTGCTCATTAAATGTTTCTGGTCTTCAATATTTAGTTGATTCAAAAAAAACTCTTTCAAAGGTTTATTCAAAAATATTGTGTTACTCCAAAAGTTTTCAAATTTATAATCTATAAATTCCATCTTTCTTCTTTTGCAACTATTGAACTGCGATGATTGATCTGTATTAAAAGCATCTGCATCACCATTAACAATACCAGCTTCAGCACCTGCAGCGTTCATATCATAACCAGAATTAATTAAATTACAAGGTTTCATGTAACTATTATTATCACCTAAAATGACGTTTTTAATCCTCAACAAATCTTTTGATCCATAAAACCCATTGTCATTAGTACTTGGAGCAGCAGGATTCTCATCTGAAAATAAATTCAGTTGATTATGTACTAAACCTGTTAACACAGTTTTCAAAACCAATTTATTAGAGACATGTTCAGCTGTATACTGATGTGAATGATTATTTCTCTTCAGTGAACCAACACTACGTTCTGTAGCAAATCCTGAAAACACTGACATATTTCCTAGATCTCTTATTTGATCTATGATGTGATTGTAAAGGTAATGTAAATATAACGAAGACATTTGATTTGTATAGCTGTTGACTGTGGATCCATCAATACCAAAAGTGATTTGATAGCATTCAACAAATGAACTAACACTTTTTTCAAGATCTCCTAAAATTGATTCTGTCAAAAGTTGATGAGAATTTATAATTTGGCCAATTTCTATATATCTTGATACTATTTCAGTAAATTGTGACAATTCTGATTCAGATAATTGATCTTTCAAAGGACATTTTTCATCATGTAGGACCACCAAAAGCAAGAATATCAAACTGTTCTGTTGATCACCTGTTACATAAGGAATGGACCCGTTATTAGATGAAGCAGCATTGCAAAAATCTAACAAGTTTGGAGCTGCATGTGAACCACAACTTGAACTTCTAGCAGACCACTTACCAAAGTTGTATCTTGACCCCAAAACAAAAGGGTTTAATTTGAATTTTTCTAAATTTGATTTTCTTGAGGATCTTAAAAAACTAGAATTGTCATTGACAGTTGATTTTTTTGAAGGCCAGAACACTAAGTTTGTGAATTTCCTTGAAAGATTTTCGTTAAATAGATGAAAAGTATCTAAAATCAAAATGTTGTCTACCCCATTATTTCTATAATCCAGTGGTTCACCTGCCAAATCGTAACCAAATAATTTTAAAAGACCAGCATCATGTTGAAGATTAGATTTCAACTTTTGGTTTTTTCTTGGTAAACGTTTAAGTTCTTCTTGATTATAAATATAGTTCTTTTCTTTTTTTGTGTTTAACACTTTCATACGTGATTTGATGTATGAATGTGATTCTTCTAATTCAACATGTGGGTCATTATCCATAACCTCCAATAGTAAGTTATTCACCGAATCAACTTTGTTGATTGGACAATGTGAACAGGGCTGATTTGCACTCAATGTAGTTGAACTTGTGAAGTGATGTATCCCTTGAAGATCAGCACCCAAGCCATGGTTAAAAACCTGAAGTATCATTTTATTTTCATAAAATTCATCTCTTGCTCTGATCACCTTCATCTTATCATTTGATAATTCAACATTTGGACTTGATAATGAATATGTATGACATTTATCGAAAAAAATTCCCTCAATTTCAGACTGTTTCAATTCATCTCTAATATATCTAAGAGCTATTTCCCTACTTGAAACCATCAAGCTTTCCGCTTCACTGTACGTAAAGTTATAGTTTATCTTTTGTCCTTCATTACTAACTAATTCATATGATCCAGTACTTGTTGTGCTCTTCTTAAATTGAGGCATTATACCCAAGGTGAATGTAGGGTGTGTAACTATATCTAGCAGCTTTAGGTCTAAATTCCAAATACTTAAATTCTTCTTGTTCATTGAAATACCGTCTGAAGATAAAGATGTATGACACCATATATGCTTAAAACCATCCCTTTCTCTCTCTTCATCAAAGTATTTGAAGGATTCATCATTTAAATCAACTGGAGTATCTTTTAATTTATCTATTAAACTATTGTTTTTCACTGAAAGTATATCATTTTCATGCAAAATCTTGAAATAACTTTCACTTTCTTTTAAAGTAGTATCATACCACGTTGATTCATAAAGCAATACCAGAACGAATTTTGGATTCAATATACCATATCTATTTGAACTATGGCTTAGTGAATAACATGTTGGTCTCTTGCCACAGTAAGTACATTGGTTTAATACATTTGCCTGAACTGATGCATTAGAATATTCTTCATCAATATTTATTGGGTTTTTAGTCATATCCTCATTGTTGTTTCCAGTATGAGAGGTATTATCAGAACTAATGATGTAACCTTTATAGCAGGAGGTGCATATGATAATCTCATTATATAATTTGAGATGTAATAGAAGTTTTTTTATTATATGGAGTAATCTTTTTATTGGTCTATGATCTGAGTTTTTAAACTTGACTTCAGCTCTTCTAATTCTAGCATACTGTTTCACAAACTGACTTTCAGTGTTTATTTTGGAGCAGCTTTGGCCATCTTTGATCTTTTCACCGTAAACAAGAGATTTTCTAAACTCTTCGACTTCATCATCTGTAAATTTTGAATTATTTTTTATATTCAAACCAAACATGACTTTGTAATAAGCATAGAGTATATCTAAAGGTGAATCAGTTGCAATCAACCTGTGCATATTTCCACTCTGTAGCATTCTTAGCGACAACTCATTCATTTTAAGATCGGCTGATTCTGTATTGGAAGTTTTTGATTCACTCCAACCAATGGCTTCTAATATAAAATTCAACAATTCACCTTTCTTTAATTCATCTTGTGGTATGAGTAATTGTAAAAATTTTAGGCATAAACTGGCAGAATTTCTACCATCTGTAGAAAATTCATATGCTTCTTGGTATGTGTTTATCTCTAAATGTGGATTGGATGTGGTATCATTCATTGATTCATCATGTTCAGGTGGATCATCTATGGGATCTTCAATTGGAACAGGGCTTGGTAGATTTTCCCAGCTTTCAATACTTCCTGGGCTACCTGAATCATCAGCATTGAAAGAGTAATTTTTCTGATTTTTTTCCAAAAGTTGATTTACATCTTCATCTGTGGAGGACCATAACTCTCTTGGTAGCATCTGATCAGCTGTACATCCCTTATTGAATATTGATGGATTTTTTCTATAAGTTTGAACAATTATGAAGTCCATAAGAATATTTGGTATACGGTGACTTTGCTGCTCTGTACGTATTTTAGAACAGTTTTCTGTTGATGAATGGTAAATACCATTGGTACTCACTCGTTGCCCAAAGAAGTCAGCTCCACCAATTCTAATAAGTTCAAAAAGTCTTTCATCAACGTTTTCACCTACCTTTAGAATTTTTAAAACTTTCTTGAAAACATTCACCACCATGAATCTTGAATCATGTTCCAATTTTTGGTCTATATCAGCTGTAAATAAATCAATTCTTTTTGATTGAACATTACCAATGATTCCCAAGTAAGGAGAAACCTCATAATCTGAACCGAATAACTTTAGGAATTTCTTATTTTTTTTACCTGGTTCAGTCGAAACATATGATAAATCTGACGTATTTAAGTATAACTTGGCTGATTGATCCCCGTCATCTGGTAAGCAAAATGGTGTTCTCATACTTTCTAAACAATTATTGAAACTTTCAAAGATACCTTTTTCATAGTTTAGATTAATCTGGGTTTTTTCAGAACAAAAGTTGCTTTGCCCTTTTAATAAACGACAGGCTCTAGTTTGAATTTGAAAGAAAGACTCTTGAAGCAACAAAAATACAACACTTCTAGCATTTATAAGATTATATCCTTCTAGCTCAAAAAACTGCGGGAACAACTCGATAACATGGTCACAAATTTCAGTTAATTCTGAAGATGAAACAGTACCACCAATAAATTTAGTTGATAACTTGATACCCTTTTCACATATTATTGCCATTGCCGTAAAGTATGTATATTTCTAAGTATTATTTGTTAGAATACTCCAGGTTTATTAAGCGTTTCAATACATGAAATTGATGGTATCAAAACATGCATATTGAGAAAATTTAAAAGTGTATACTTACCTTGAGAATTGTAAAGTTATTTTCATATTGTAAATCAGTAATACAATCATGACCTATAATCTCTTGTATGCCACTAATGGAGCTTGGAAGATTAAGAAGTGGTAAAAGTTGGGTTTGTTTTGGTGAATTCAGGTTTAATATTGTAGAAACAGGGTGGTTCAATGTAACTTGACATCTATCTTTGATTAAAGATCCTATGTTTTGAACTAAAGCTGAACCTGGGTTTATTCTATTGTACCCTAAAATTCGATCAAATAATGCATTTGATCTCATATTGATGGACATCTTGAATATAAATTTTGGAAGTTGATGAATTTATATTATAGTTATGATATGATATAAGTCTTGTTAATGATCTATAATAATGTAATGTAGCTGCAAATATCGACTAGGTCTGGCTTTGATTTTAATTATAATTTAAGCAAGCTGCTGATTTTAATATAGTTGAAACGTGAAAAGCTAGTTCAATCAATTAATTGTACAATTATGGATTAATTTATATCAAAATTCCAAAAGACAACCTAGATTAACAGCAGCAATGCTGACGACGTGAAGTAATTAAAGCTTGAGCAACCATATCCAAAGATCGAGTTGACACAAGCATGATGACCTGTCTATGGCGTGCCTTCAAAACTCGTGTTTTCAAGAATGTAAACAAAAATATAGCAAATATATATGATAACTTCACCATCGACTTTTGTAAATATTCGGCGATCCCAACATGATCTCCGAAGATTGAAAAACGTAAACAAATATAAACTTTGATTTTAGCTGAGCATGTACATTGTATAAGTCCAAAGCATCGCCCGTTGTGAGCTTCGAAGCTTGCTGTTTGTTATTATTGGCATATTGGCATGACGTATATTAGAATGACTGATTCCAAACTCAATAGACTAAAGTTAACTGGTACAATAAACCATGGGGCTTTAATGATTTTTAATTAGTGTACTCTTGACTCTTGAGTCTTAACTAGTAATAATATACCCTACAATAGATTTAGTCTCGATTTTGTCGTGTTGTGGCCAATTTCCGTCTTTGATTTTTAGAATTCGGGCCAAAATTTGGAGGTCTGTCAAAATTTTGTTAGCGATTTCGATTTTTCCATACAAAAAAACGAGCATCCGGGACGTCAGTGCTATATATAATTACTATTATTAATTAATCAATAATTCATTTTTGTTCTTCATTATTTTGATAAGATGGTAAATATCCATATCCAACTTGTGGTAAACCACCAACTTGAATACCATAATTATATCCATAATTTGGTGCTCCTGGTTGTTGTTGAGGTATACCTGGTTGTTGAGGTTGAGGTTGTTGTGTTGTTTGAGTTCCATATTGATATGGATAATATGAAGGATATGAATTATAATAAGCTTGAGTTTGACCAGGTTGTTGAGGTTGAGTTTGAGGTTGAGGTTGTTGAGTTGATGGATTAGTTGTAGTTGTTGAAGTAGGTTGTTGAGGTAAATATTTAGAATCTTGTAAAGATTGATTTGAAATTGAATTTGGTGTTAAATAAGGACTTAATTTTGATGCTTGATTTGAACCAGGTTGTTGTTGACCAGCTTGTTGTTGTTGTTGTTGTTGTTGTTGAGGTTGACCAGCTTGTTGATAAGGAATTGGTTGATAAGAACCAGTTGATGCTGTAGTTGGTGCAGTTGATGGAATACCTGTACTACCACCAGTTAATGATGAAGCTGTAGTAGTTGAAGCACCACCAGCACCACCATACCATTGAGGATTAGTATTTGGTTGAGTAGTTGAACCTTGTTGAATAACTTGTTTAATATCTCTAACAAATAAAGGATATAAAACATCAACAATACCTTCTCTTTGAGCCATTGCTAAAGCACGATCAAATGGAATCCAAACACCTTTTAAATGCATTGAACCAATTTTAACAACATCTCTAATTTTTTCAGATTTTAATATACCATCACGACGTCCTCTTGTCATATGAGCAACATTTAATAATTTAGTACCATTAATCATATTATTATCAGCTCTTCTAACAACAGAAACACCATTTGCATCAACTTGATAACATAAAGTTTTTTCATCTTCCCACATTGTTGTAGTAACTCTTGGTCTTGAACCAACAGGTTGAATTTGTCCTACTGAAGAAGTTGTAACTGGTGTATTTGAACTTGTAGTGGCAGGATAAGGTGGATTTGATTGTAAAGGTGTTGAATTTGAAGTAGTTTGTGCACCAGTTATACCACCAGTTGCAGATGATTGATTTGTTGTATTTAATGAACCTTGTTGAGGAGTTGAATGAACAGAATTTAAATTTTGTTGATAATATTGAGATTGAGGTTGTTGATAATTATAATATCTTTGATAATTAGAATAATCTTGATAAGGATTCAATTGATTATAACCATTTCCTTGTTGACCAGGTTGTTGAGAAGTGGTGGTGGTTGCAGTTGCAGTTGCAGTAGCGTTAGTTGGATTTGGTTGAGAAGGCTGTTGTTGACCGCCAGGTTGTTGACCAATTTGTTGTTGACCAGGCTGTGGTTGTGGCTGTGGTTGCTGCTGTTGCTGTTGTTGATAAGGATATTGGTTTTGGAATTGGAAATTATAAACAGGTTGTTGATAATAATATGGATATTGTTGATTATCATGAGTTGAATCTGTTGTGGCTTGACCATTTGATTGTAAACCTAAAGGATGAGAGATTTGACCAGATGGAACAACAGATGGAGCATTTGATGAGTTTATTGGAGCACCACCATTTGTATTTGTTGATGTTGCATTTGTTGTACCGGTGGTTTGATTACCGGTACTTGAGGTTCCATTTTGATTTGAAGCACCATTACCACCACCATTAGAATTGGTTTGACCATTTGTATTTTGATTTGATTGATATCTATATTGATCATCTTGATTTGAACCAGATTGTTGAGTGGTAGTCAATCCATTATTTGGAGTTGTTGTTGAAGTAGATTGATTGTTTATAATTTTTTGTTGGGTGTTGTTTTGATTTGAATCTAATTGATTTGAATCCAATGATTTAACAGGAGGTAAAGAGGACATTTTTTTTGTTGTAGTTAGACTTTTGAAGAACTAGACTATTTTATTTGACTGATGGATAGGTGGTAACTGGTGATAATGAGATGGTGTTAGTCTTTTGAAGTCTTGATAGTCTGATTAAATGAATGTGAGTCTAAGTAAGGGATAAATAAAAGATTATAGTAAAAAATGGTTGTAAATGTATGAAAATTGGGAAGCCAAAAACGGTTTTGATTTGCATTGGGAAATTTCTGAATTTTTTTGAGGAGGGTAAATTTTGAATTTTATGAAATTATCTGGATTATATAAGCGAACAGCCACAGATTAGGTAAGTGGAATATCACGTGAATATGACGTAATTCAAAAAATAAAATTAAAAAACGCGTCATGAGGGTAACACTTCGCGAATTAATAGTTATATAATCAATGACATAATCAATATTTTTCATTTCCGCGAATTCACAAATGTTTACCTTTCCAAAATTTTAAACGCGTGTACCGCGTAATTAGAGATACCGCGTTTTTTCATTATAATGTATAGACAATTTGAATTTGTTTGAATTTGTTCCTTCTTTTATCAAAAGTAAAAGACCAGAGTATACAACAAAGGTCAACACACAAGTCACCATGTTTAGAAGTTCTAAAAGAAGAACAGCCGGTAGAAAAAATTTTGAACAATCAAATATAGTACATGATGATTCTTATATTTCTAAATTATATTCTTCAAAATTAACATTTTATCAATTACCTCCACAAGGTGAAATCACATTAGATCAATTTGAAATTTGGGCTATTGATAGAATCAAAGTCTTGAATGAAATAGAATCTCAAATCGTTAGAAATAAATCTTATAAAGATATTGAATCTTCAATTTTACCTTTATTACAACAACAATTACCTTTAAATTCATCAAATCCTGAAAAATTGAAACAAGATAGACAAAAAGATTATTATTCACATTTCATCCTAAGATTATGCTTTGCAAGATCTAAAGAATTAAGAGATAAATTTATTAAAAATGAAACAATTTTATTAAAAATTAGATTTCAACAATTATCTCAAAAAGATCAACAATCATTTGTAAAATCTTTAAATTTACCATGGGATTTTATAACTCAAGATGAAAAATCTAAAATATCTGATCAATTATTTAAATCAATTGCACCATCTTTACAATATCAATTACAATTAAATGATGAACATTCCAAAAAACAATTTTTTGATAATGAAAATTTTATAAAATTACCATTTGAACATGTTATTGATCTTGTTTCATCAAGATCTATTTATCTTTATAAAGGGTATGGTTATATACCACAATTCCAACAATTAAAATTAATCACTAATGAATATGAAAAACATTTAATGGATTCTTTATTAACTACTGCACATGCATTCCCTTCATTAGATGAAGATGATAGATTATTACCAATTTTACAACATTTATCAACAAATTCAAATGTTTCTTATCAACCAGATTTTGAATCAAATTCTTCAGATATTACAGCATCATCTATTTATTCTAAAAAAATTCAAGAAAATCTCCCACTTTGTGGTTCACAATTGATGCAAGGTTTACATTCCACAGGTCATTTAAAATATATTGCAAGACAACAATTTACATTATTTTTAAAAGGTATTGGATTAAATTTAGATCAAGCTTTAGAATTTTGGCAAAATGAATTTTCAAAATCAATGTCACAAGATAAATTTCAAAAAGAATATTCTTATAATATAAGACATTCTTATGGTAAAGAAGGTTCAAGAGTTAATTATAAACCATGGGATTGTCGTACTATTTTATCCAAACCACGTCCTGCAAAAGGTGAATTTCATGGTTGTCCTTATAGAGATTTATCAACTGATGTATTAACATCAAAATTAGGTAATATGGGATTAGAAAATAAAGATATTATGGATATTGTAGAAATTTCAACAAAAGGTGAATTTACAAATGCTTGTACTAAAGTTTTGGAATTGAAAAGTGGTATTAATGAAGTTGTTGTTCATCCTAATTTATATTTTGATAGAATGAGACAAGCTCAAAAGGCAGAATAATGATTAAATAACTAATAGTTTATGGTGTTTTGTTTTTGTACATTAGTGTATATTATATATTTATATAAAGGATTTTGGAAACAGTAATCATTGTAACCACAAGTAATCATAAAATACTAAACATACATATCAAGCGGATATAGAGATGAATCAAACGATAAGAATTATTACTAGGCATATGTCAAAACATAATTAGTTTATATTAGTCTATACAATAATTTATATTTTTGGGAATTCAGATAATTTAGTCCATTTAAATAAAGATTCATTTGGATTAATAATTTCCTTTTCATTATCACCTTCAACAATTGTACCTTTACCTTCACCAGCAATTAAAATAGCAGCTAAATATTGAAAAAAATCATCTGGATTAAATCCATCTTTATTATATTTATCAACAACATTTTGTAAAAATTCTTGATCTGATTTAAATTCTTTAGTTAATTTAACATTATAATCTTGTTCATATTTGGTAAGTAAATCTTCAACAGTGATATTATCAGAATAAATTCTAATTTTGTTTGGTAACTTGGAATAATCATTAGAAGTAACAACAGAAGCAATAGATTTACCAATATCAGTTAAAGTTGATGGATTAACTGATGTTTTACCATCACCTAAAATTGTAGCTTTTTCACTATCTAAAGTAACTAATGGTGAAACAAATGGACCACCAAAGTTAACATAGAATAAAGATGTATTAAAATCAATAGTTTTCAAACCAGCAGCTCTAGCTTTTTCTGAATGTTCAATTTTACCATGTAACCAATTTGGTAATAATGAATGTACTTGTTCCATATTGAAACCAAATTGTGATGGGATATATAATTTAACATTTGAAGCAACAGCAGATTTAATAATATCTTCATTAGCACCATTTGGGAAACCAATTAAATTAATTAAAGCATCAACACCAGTTAAATGGGAATCTAATTTTTGATCTTTTATATTAATATATTCAACATTTGAAGATTCAATTGGTTTTTTATCTGAAGTAGTTAATAAACGAATTGGAGTTTTAATATTAGAAATGAAAGGTTCTGATAATAAACTGTTAATAACTGATTCACCTAAGAAACCGTTAACACCTAAAACTGCGATAGTAGCCATGATTTAAAATAATTGTATGTATGTGTGTGTGTATATCCTTTTAATACTGATAATGTATAAAGAATAAACACAATTGAAGGTAAAATAATGAAGAAACACCCCAGTTTATATACGTTTCCAATGTTTTTGGTTTCCAATCAATATTAGTGTATATTAACCGGTAGAATGAATTAGTTGATTTAACCGGCTGATTGGAAACCATAAAAAAGAAAAGTTTTATAAGCAATTTGGTTTTTTTTTTATGGTTTCCAATCAAAAAAGTTTTGGAAATTAAGCAATAAATAACACCATGTTTGTAATTTTGATTAGTTGATGATTTGTAAATGGGTTTATATCTGTTTGTAATATGAATTATTAATTGAAATTGTATTTGTAATATGTTGTTATTCATTTAGCATATGTACTATGAGATGAGCTGATTTATACGTTAGATGAGTAATAAATCATATTTGTAATCACACTGTGATATCAGTTTTGTATAAGTAACCAAATATATTCTACTACACAATATCAAATACTCGAATAGAATCATATACCTTGATTAAAAAGTTCAAAGATCATATTGCTCAATATTCAATGTCATCTGTGGTTATGGGTATTATAAAATACGGGTTCGGATTTTAGGTGTCACAATAATTTGGGCCTAATTCATGCAATTTCAAAGTAATCATATGCGCATATTCACATAAAGATAAAAGTTTCTAGAAGTCTGACTATAGTTATTTTTAGGTCTGTTGCTTTTGTGACACAAAAAATCTGTGTTTAAAAAGTATAATTTAACATCATTTCCCCTTTCATTTTTACTTTCTTGTTACACTACTGTATCTTTTATAGGATATTTTCATAGAATAGATACCATCAATAAATTCATTATGTCATTTGTATATACAAGTTCTCATCAGTTTATTGGTTAAATTCACTTACCCATTGATCAAACCATTTTAAATTACTTATTAAATCATCAGTACTTAATTGACTTGAATCACTTGGATAATTTAAACTTTGAAATTCATCAGTTGGTAATAAATCTGGAGTCATTGATATATTATTTGTTTTTGATTGATTTGTTATCTCTGGGTGTGAATTATTATTATTATTATCATGATCTTCATTAACTTTCCCAAATTGTAAAAACTTAATCTTGTTTACATTTTCTGAACCATGATCAATACCAATTTCTTTAAGTGATGTCATTGATTTTTCCATTCTTTTTAAAATTAAATGATTCAACATTTTTAAAGCCCATATACATTCTTTAACCATACCTATTTTTCCATTATCTTTTAAAAAATTTAAAAATTCCATAGC
>NW_011887412.1:0-14478 GCF_000313485.1 Hansenula ciferrii | reverse complement strand
CCCAGACACCACCCAGACACCACCCAGAGTAGATCTTTTCACTGAGCCTACATGGCGTTCATTTTTGAAGCACATATAGTTGGCAACAGGCCCGTAAGTTGAAATTAAATAAGGCAAGTGCACTAACTCATGCAAAAAGATACTAACTAAAGAAAAAAGACTTTCATCTCCCTCAGACAATACCAATTGATCCACAAATGCTTCAAAGTTTGAAACAAAACTAACCACCAACGCCTCTGATCTGGACAAAAATTCTTTGGTTATATAACGGGAAAAAAGTAATTGGATCACCAATGAAAATTGAAATATTAACGTCTTAAATTCAACTGTGAAGTTTAGGTCATATAATAATGGTGGCAATATGGTAAACAGTGTTAAAAGTTGTTCCGCCTTGAGGTGGTTTAGGATATCTTTGGAAGTGAAGCTTTCACCCATTATGGAAACAAAATTCAGGTTATCAATTCTATTACACAATTTGATACGTGATGGAAAATCACCAACATTTGCATAAAAACGACCAGCACCAAAGATTAAATCTATCAATTTAAGAGACAAAGTCTCAAGGTTATGCATACTGTCAATCAATGTTGAAAATGAGTTTACCACTGAGTTGCTATACTTTAATAATGATGGAACTTCCCTAAACCCTAAAACACTTGAAAGGCTTGAATCCTTGTATAAAATTTCTTCAACTTTGTTTCTATATATCTCATCCTTTAATGGTAATCCAACAAAACCATCTGTAAAGTATCCTCTCTGCTTAAACTTTGCACGATTTTTATCCATTTCTTGTAATTTTTCTGTCAAAAGGTCCATATCAGTGATCTCATTAAACAACCCATTTTCTACTTGAAATTTATTCAAACATTCAATTTGACCTTCTTCTGTAACTGTTAACCTTGGATAGCAACTACAGCAACGGCATCCAGAGAGTGCCCTGGAGCCGAGTGTACTATACACTTTACTAATTGCAGGCAAATCACCTGCAACGCCTAAAAACGTTACTGTAATCTTAACTAATTTATTATCATTTAATATATCATTAACATATAGACCGTTCGATTCCATATCGAGCAAATCATCCATCAATATTGAGAGGAAATCATTACTCTGGAATTTGCTAACATCAGGTAATTGAAACCATGGCAAACTCATCACCCTTACCTCTGAATCTGTAGAGTTACCTTCATTCATAAGGTCGAGGATGTTGAGAATAATCGGCCAGGTAGAATTACGAGAATCAAGCGAAACGCCATCTAATGCTAAAAATAATGTTAAATTCAAATCATTAGGGTCAAAATACTTACTTTCTGAATGAAAAGTCTCACCATTGGAAAATTCACCGCCTCTATGTATAGTTTTTAGCTTATCAACAACATCACTATTATGAAAACCAGCATATAAATCATCAAAATTATTGAATTCTTCATGAAATCTTTGAATACGTGATCTCAATTCGACATTTTGGAACAATGAACTAAAATATAACCGTGGTGAAGAATATAAATAATTATCAGCATCAGATTTGAAATTTATTGTACCACAGACCCTGCATTTAAACATATTATCATCACACACTTCAGACCGATAGCTTGAACTGCATTTATGTTTACATATGTAAACTCTAAATAACAGCTTATGCTTGATCCTTGAAGATATTGCGCGTTCTAAATAGTTTTCTACAGGGCGAGTAATTGTTGATAAAGATTTTAAGATTTTTAATCTTTCTAATTTAAATTCATCTAAAACTTCATCATAACCAATACCATCTTGAATTTCAACAGCTGGATCACCATTTTCAGTTAATTTAACAACATCAAAATCACCTACTATTCTGTCTGCAACCATCTTTGTAAATTTACCAAACCCAAACTTTGATATATAATTAAATTTGAACATTTCTGAAGGATTTTCAAAATTTTGGCATATTTCTTCTTGAAGTGCTTTGACAAGATTGGCTGCAGAAGTACCACTAAATCTAATTGTACTTGATGATACATCACCAGCATTTCTTAATTGATCTTCTATTTCGTCTATGAATTCTTCATTTAATTCATCATCATCATCATAAAACCTTTGAGGATCAGCAGCGTTTTGATAATTCACTTGTTCTGTGTTATTAATTGCAACGTCAAATTCAGCATCAGAATCAGCATCAGAATCAGATTCTGTACCTTCAGATCTTGGTCTTTTGAATCTAATTTCATCACCATAAATTTTCTTAGCCAAAGTTTCCTTCATTGGTCTATTTAGTAAACTTTTAAAATTATTAATATATTTAGCATGATCTGATTCACTTGTAAGACTATTTTTACCTATTTTATTATTCAAAATATCTGTACCATCCATATTCTCTTGATCATAAACGGTTTCAGCTTGTAATATTGTATCAGTGAAAGAATTGAAGTCCCAATTTAACTTGTTTGAGAGATCACCCAAAAACTCTTTAACCTTTATACGTTGTGATATTATTGTTTTAAGTTTGGATCTAAAACTTGATTTTATATTATCTTGGTTGATGACAATGTATTCTGCCTTTTGGTTTTTCCTTTTTTCAATAACTCTTTCTCTAGATAAAAATTCAAACGAGTTAAAATTCTCTAAAAATGGTGAATAAGGAACGTCAAGTAATGTATATCCAACGCTTGAATATTGATTATCTTCATTGATTCTATCAATGACATTATTTCTTGTAAAGTCAAAAATAACTCTTTTAATTTTTGTTAACATTTGTTGAATTGTAAGTTTGATAACCAGACTGGAATTTGGATGAATTTCATCTTTGTTTTGAATTCTCCAGTAGAACAATGAAGGATTCTTCTTTCTTATGAACTTGATTATTGTATTCAGTTCCTGGTTATTATCTTCATCTGGACCAAATATTGACCACATAAGTGACTTATTTTGAATTATCTTTATATCTTTGAAGTAAGCAATTGCTAATGCTGCTGCTTTACATGTTTCATAGAAGTGATTAATATTGCACTCCATGTTACCACTTGTGATTTCATTGGGTTCACTTTGTTGTATATTTAATAATGCTTTAATTATTTCTGGTTGGGTTTGATTTAATGTAATGGTTTTAGCTGAATGATCTCGTTTCACGTTAGCTTCATCTGGTATATGTCCTAGGTCTTGGAGTTTTCTTTGATTTTGCCGCTCTGTATTATCACTAGTCACGACATTCATCATGGATGATTTAAATGACTGATGGTATTATAGCTTGATTATTTATAAAATTGCAGTATATGTACATATGTTAAAAATCATTAATTTTTCAATGGACGTCAACAGACAAAATATTTTTAACGATTCTCGAGATTAAGCTTTAGTGGGACAGAAATTTCACTACACTAGTGTAATTACGGCCTAGCTGCTGAAGGATTTTGGACAAATAATTTTTTTCCTTCTAAACCTCCCAGCGATTCTCAGATTTTAGGCAGAGCTCGATTTCGCTAGACGGAGATTTTTTCAAACTCCCATCGAAATTTGAGAAAAATGAAAACTCCCCATAGTTAAGGATTTGATTTTCATGAAATTTTCAAAATTTTCAAAAAAACGAAATTTTTTGTTAGTAAAAAAAAAATTCCCCATACAAAATCCGCGAATTCTCGTTATAAGTGTTATAGTTACCCCTGAAGTTTTCAGAAATTTCTCCGCTGGCGGCATATCGGCCGCTGGCTCAACATAATCCGCTAGTAGGCTAATAATAGTAGAGATACCCTATACACCAAATACAACTACGTACTACTCCTAATTGAGCTGTATGTCATTTATATCACTAAACATAGCACATAAGAATCACCATGTCATATATAGCCACACCACCATCTACTATCAGAACTGCGTTGCACTAGCCTAATACACCATATAAATTTGTTGTGATGATTTTTGGTCGCGGGAAAATTCAAAATTAATCATGAGTTTTGGTGTACTATGAATTTTTTGGTGCGGATTTAAAGTTACCCCCTAAATTTTTCACAAGTTACTCCGCTGGCGGCATATCGGCCGCTGGCTCAACATAATCCGCTAGTAGGCTAATAATAGTAGAGATACCCTATACACCAAATACAACTACATACTACCCCCCCCCCCCCCAAATAGAGCTAAATGCCATTTATATCGCTAAACATAGCATATAAGAGCCACCATGTACAATATAGGTACGCCACTATCTATTACTAGTATTGCGTTGCGCTTGCCTAAAACACCATATGAATTTGTTGTGATGTTTTTTGGTCGCGGGAAAATTCAAATTTAATCATGAGAATAAAAAACATAATACAAGCCGGTTTCTTCAAAGCTATTTGTCTAATATTAAGATATATTCAACATGTCTAACAAGAATCATATAATTTTTTCAAAGTGGCTAGGAAATGAGTTAGTTGATTACTCCCTCAAGAGCATCAACAAAATTGACGAAAAGAGTTGGTATTGTGATGATCATCTTAAACTGCTTTTAAATACCCACATCAGTTCATTCACAACAAATGCTCATTTGGTATCAGATGAATCTGATGGTAAAGAATTAATGACCAGTGAAAGTTTTTTAACAGTTGTTCTTCCACCATTACCGTCCTCTTCTCCAGTCACTTTGTCACCCCCTTATGGTATGATTTGTAAATTAACAAATTTAGGAAATATGCAAATCCTCCTACCTATAAATCTAAATATGATTCATTGGGTAATGGGAAAAGTTGAAATATCATTATTTGGTGGTGAATTCCAATCTACAGTTTCCATAGTTGATAGTATGTCTCAAGTTTCAAAAATTTCAGAAAAACAAGAAAACATTATTCAAGATATGGTGATGAATATAAAAGCATCAACTTTGAGGAACGGAACTATGGATCTCATGAGAATTTACAATACAAAATACATTTGTCTCGCCAAACAACACGATGGCTTTAGCTGTGGGGCATTCACCATAAATCACATAAAACAACTAATAGAAAGCAAAGGAAATATTGAAGACCTAATTCAACTATCTAGAACGCAAGAAACCCAAGGATTATTTACAAAATGGAGGTTAATGTTAAAGGAACATGTCCAAGAGGAGCTCAAAAAACTGGGAATTCAGAGATTATCGGTTGAAGAACATAAGCCAAAAGATAAGTCAAAAGATGAAGAAGATGAAGAAGATGATGATTTTGAGGAGATAGATGCATCAGTTTTTCTATCCAGCAATACAAATAATATCATAAAAACAAAACAGTCAAAACTAGATGCAATAAAAGAAATATTTCTTGAAATGTTCTTCAAAAATCAACATAAAAAAGGAAGAAACAAAATTACAGTTTTTGAAAGAAACTTTCTTAATAAAGTTTTTGATCAAGAGCTACAAGTAACTGATGATAACATAAAAACACTATTGAGAACAACCAGAGTTAATTATAGGGAAGAAAGAATAAAATCCACTCCAACTGTGATACATGACATAAATCAAATAAATAGACGTTATGACAATACCATAAAAAAGCTTGTCAAATCGGGACTAGAAAAGAAAAAACAAGCACCAGAAACAAAACCAAACATAACCTTCCATGATAAAATAATCGCACCTCCAGATGAGATTGTTTCTATTATTTTGCAAAAAATTGAAAATACAAAGAATGTGAAAAGGGAAAATATTTACAAATTATTGAAAGAAGAATACCGTAATATCAGCCGCAAGCATGTCTCATTTGTTATGGATAGAATTGATATATAACCAATATACATAGTAACGTAAATGGATATTTGTGAGTTTAACATTAAACACAATGTAATTTCAAGCACTGGAAAAATATATTCCATTTATAAACTACCTTTAACCCCCTAAAGTTTTCACAATTTTCTCCGCTGGCGGCGTATCGGCCGCTGGCTCAACATAATCCGCTAGTAGGCTTAACATCGCTAAAGTAGGACGAGTAACAGTATACACCAAATACAACTACGTACTACCCCCAAATAGAGCTAAATGCCATTTATATTGCTAAACATAGCACAAAAGAATAACCATATCCTATATAACCATACCACCATCTACTATCAGAACTGCGTTGCACTGGCCTAATAAACCATATAAATTTGTTGTGATGTTTTTTGGTCGCGGAAAAATTCAAAATTAATCATGAGATTTGGTGAGCTGTGTATTTTTCACATTTTCCTCCGCTGGCGGCGTATCGGCCGCTGGCTCAACATAATCCGCTAGCAGGCTTTATACTACTACTAATAGTAGAGATACCCTATACGACAAAAACAACTACATACTACCATCTATAGAGCTAAATGCCCTTTATATTAGTAAACATAGCATATAAGAACCACCATGAGCAATATAGGTACACCACTATCTATTACTAGTATTGCATTGCACTAGCCTAATACACCATATAGATTTGTTGTGATGATTTTTGGTCGCGGGAAAATTCAAATTTAATCATGAGATTTGTTGTGATGATTTTTGGTCGCGGGAAAATTCAAAATTAATCATGAGATTTGGTGAGCTATGATTTTTTTTGGTTCGGATTTATAGTTACCCCCTAGATTTTTCACAATTTTCTCTGCTGGCGGCATTTCGGCCGCTGGCTCAACATAATCGTGTTCTTTAAATAAGTTGTTAATCAACTACAAAACGTTTATAATATATCATACATTATTAAAATACACACGCTAAGCGCATAATGGCAAAACAAGGTTATATTCATTAGGCCTTGATTGGAATTAAAACAAGAAGTTCTTTCTTTTGTTCACCAATTCAATAACTAAAATCATGTAAAATGGAACAGCTTTTAATTGATCATTCTTTTGGGGACACTCTTTTTGAACAATAAATGGTTTCAACATGGCGTATATGAAGAACACAGGACCTAACTTCATGTTTGACTCAATATCACTCAGATGTTTCTTAAAGATTTCTTGATTAAAACAAGACTTCAAAATGGTAGTTTGGTTGTGCTTCTGGATAAAATGCATATATAAAGCATAAATTCTTTTGTGATGAGTTGGACCTTCTGGATACTCTGAGCACTCTTTGTAACCAGATTCTATCTCATACTTTTCAATAAAACCACACTCATAGCAAATTTGATGCTTTCCAAACATACCCTGTTTAGTGTAGTAACTCATTATTACCTTTACCTTATCCATAAAAGCTTGGAAAAATAAACTATTAAACTGTAATGGCTCCTCATCTAGACATGCTATACGAGAACCAAGTCTTGTATTTGTATGTTTTTCTTTGTAAAGCTTGAACCATGGAATACCAGAGGTAATGTATGTTTTTCTTAATTCCCTAAACGCTTTGAGATTATCATAATGGGCTTGTAATGTTTTGCTAATAACATCAAACTGTTTATCGAAAACATCCAAAAACAATTCGGTTCTACCTTCATTGAACACACGAACACACGTATCTGGACCTTTCAACATATAAATCACCTCAGTTAGGGGTGGTAAAACTTCAAGGAAATTACAAGTTGAACCTTTAGGATGAAAACGTGATGAACAAGAATTACACGAAACATCGTACTCTCTTGCTTTGATTAAGCTTACTACCTCCAGGTACTTTATGTTTGATTTCATTTCCAAAACTTTCATTTTTTCTATTGTGCTTGGTTGAATAAGCCATTTTTTAAATTTTTTAATTTTAAGATCGTCTTCTTTGGAAATTAAAACAGGAGCAGCAGCAGGACGAGGTTTATGTTTTAAGATAACTTGCCTTGAAACATCAGGTGAAGCAGCAGCTGTAACAGAACTAATGGATTTTGATTGAACCAGATTGATCTTTTGTTTTTTATTAGCAAAAAAAACGTTTTGTTGTATGGAAGGAGCTGGTTTAACAAATTTTAATCCAAACTGCCAAATTTCACCAGGTTTAACTGGTACATTAATGAATTCATTGATATTATCTTTAATTAATTGTGAGTTACCTGATCCATAAATCATTTTATAAAATGACAAATCAATTTTTGATAAAACCGTATCTGTATAAATTTGTTTAGGAAGATCATCCAAGTCTTTATATATTGCCTCGATATTTTCTGCTAAATCCAAAAACAAAACTGAACATGTTTCTTTTGGTGATCTTGCACCACGGCCAAGAGCTTGGATTGATTCAATACTCCCAATATTACCTATAATAATAATTTTTGTGACATTATTGAAACTAAGACCATTATTACCAGCAATAGTTGATAGTAACGTTTTGCATTTACCTGTACCAAAATCTTGTTGAACCTTAATTTTCTCTTCATGTGACATTTCTCCATTAAACTCATTTACCGACTCATCATCTAATAAACATTTTAAATTTGCTAATTTATGTTTGTTGTTCATAAAAACAATTAGCTTTTCATGAACGTTAGCGAATTTATTATGAAAATCTTTGACAACATCATTCAACTCATTGTTATTTTCACAAAATTTCGTATGAATTGTGATATTTGATCTGATCCATTCTTTATCTTTTATTATGTTCATTAGCCTTGATGGGTGGATTGAATCATCTAAAGATTCTCGAGTTGTTTTTATGTCTACACGATTTAACTTTTGTAAGATTTGAGGAAAATCCCTTTGTAGCAAAGAACCAGATAATAAAGTTAAAGGGATATTCACATCTTTGATTAGTGAATTGATGTTTGCAATACTTTGATGACGGTAACTATCAGCATATATAATTTGGTGTATTTCATCAAAAATGATACGATCTATATGATACCACCTACCGTTGTAAAAGCTTGGAGACTCATATTTGTGTACGAACTGAACAAATGTTTCTCTAGCACCGTTTTCAAGCTGTACCAGCACAACATCCCATGATCTTAGAGTCTGTTCACTGACACCATCTTTATATACACCAAAAGTAAAATCATTATGCAAAAGTGGTTTGAATTCTTTCAATTGATTTTGGTATTGATTGCACAAACCAACAAAGGGTATTACCACAATTAATATTGGTTTCACTAAATTTTTGTCTCTATTCTTTAGCTTGTGAAACAACATAGATTTGGTAAGAAATGGTGCTAAGCTCATAATCGTTTTACCTGCACCAGTACGCTTATTGAGCAACAAACTTTCATTGGTAGCTAATCCAAGCTTTGTTGATGTCTCTTGACTTTGATCAAAGAAATCAAAATTTGAACCAAATAATTGTTTCAAGAGAGTCCATAGATTTAAAGTTGTTGGTGAAGTAAAATTTAGATTAGCACCATCTAGTGAAACAGCATGTTCTTGATTCATTATTTCAGCTTTACCTTCTAAAACCAATTGCCATTTTTTCCCCAAAATAGATAAGATTCTATTATCAAAAGTTCTGGGTCCTGTGATGGAATCCTGTTGAGCATAAACTTCAACACCAGTTCTAACCGAATGACCACTGCTCATTTCCACAGGTGTTATTGAATTGATTTTGGTACATAATTCATGATCTTTGTACAATATGTCTCTTTGAAAATGAATACCAACATGTCTAAAAGTTGTCAAAGTTAATCTATTTGGGCCTAGAATAGCATCTAAGTAAGTTTTAAACAATGATGATACCTTATTGTAAGAAAATTTGGTAAATCCATCAGCAAATACAAAGAAGTTAAGTACTTGATGTGGCTTTAATTTTGCAGATTTATCAAAGTTCATGGCACCTTGTGAATCTAATATGTCATTGATACCAGTAACATCATCTCCAGAGGACAAACCACCATCTAATCCATTATAAGCATCACTAAGGTAGGTCTCAGAGATCTTGAGTTCAAGATCCCTAACCACATATAAGTAATAATAAATCAATGATTTGATTTGAACTGGTATCATACGGATGATTGAACTAAAAGCATCTAACACTTCTGTGGTTTTGGTTCTAGAAAGAGCAAGTTTACCATTATAAAATATACCTCTAGGGGCAGCGGGCGTATTTCGAAAACTCAGTTCGCTCATTTCACTACCCCGTGATATCCCATATCCAGCAAAAAGTAAGACATTGAATATACTGGAGTTTATTATATTTTGGAGTTGTTTTATAACTTTCATTGGGTTCTTCTTAATAGCAGCTGATAACTCATTACTGCAACTTGTGATCTTTAAATCAGACCTTTGTTGAACATTATCCAGACAATAAAAACCAACATCATTGTTTAATACATCTTCACTAGCATCAGCAAATTGATCTAAATAATCTGTTACCTTCTTGATCTCTGGAAATGGCTGATTATATGCATCACCAAAATCATTCAGCTTCTTGATAAACATATCAATACCTCCTTGGTATAGTTTTGGAAAATAGTCCTTTCTGAACACAGCATTATCAATGAGAATATTGTCACCAGATTCATCCAAATAAGTTATGGATCTATGAGAATGGAGATTATCCCTTACTGTTCTAGCCTTTTTTCGATCGTCTAGAAAAGATAAAAGTCGACTAACATGATCTCTTTTAGCTATGTAATTATCGAGACTTACAAACGAGGCATGATCTGAGCCATTAAACGCTGTTCCAAGGGCAACTTTGTAAAAAAAGCTAACAGCATCATATATTTGAATTCTGCTCTCAGGTTTGACGCTGACAACAAATTCAGGACCATCAAGTGAACCATTACCAGTAGAGACATAACCAGCAGTATGAACCAATGGGGCATCAATTAAAAGTTTGGAGCTTGACTCCATTGAACATGATTCAAAAATAAAGTCAGCAAACGCTTTAGCAAATAAATTAACGTCATGATCATCAACATTGTGTTCGTTTCTTTCCAAAACAGTGTGGATCATCTCAAAGTTATCGTTTTGTGAATCACTGAAATCTTTTGAGTAAGCTTCGTAGGACCCCATAATTAAAAAAGTTCGAATGAAGACAATAAACCTTTCAATGTGTGATGATTTTGATCTATCTGAATCTGGATTTCTGATAAATGATGAATCATCAGAGGTTGTTAAAAACGGTAACTGTGTATGTATATAACCAAATTTTACCCAGTTGTCCTTAAGAGTTAAACAAGCCTTGGTGATCATAACTGTTTGAGCTTTTGAAAATAAAGGTTTTGACACCAGCCCACTCAATATACCCGACTCTTTCAAGTTCTCAAGCAACATTCCAAATCCACTCTTAACAAGAAGCAAATCACTGAAACTCAGATCTGTTGTGAAATGATTTGCATCAAAAACTGGTTTTTTCAATGGTTGAAACACAATGGGATCATCAGCTCCAGCAGCAATAGCAGGACCTTGAACCGTATTTTGATTTCTAGCACTAATTGGTGTAGGGTCAGGAGCATCTGATCTTAAATAGAAGTACATTTTGGCACTTTTGATTCTAAACCCATATGCCCTGACTTTTAAGCATATTGGATTACCAGCAGCATCTTTACAGCCAGAATTAATATGCCCATCCACAGTTTGTTTTTGTGTATGACAAAACGATTCACAACCACCACACATAAATACATGTTCAAGTTTAGCATACCCATCTAAAGGCCTGGAAATTCCAACCGCATATCCAGGTTTCATAAAAGCTAATTGATCATATGGTGAGGAAACAGACTCAAAATTATCCATTAAATCATTCACTTCACGGTAAGATGATACAATCTTATTTCTGTATTTGTTCCTGAACTTTTTAAACACAGAGCCGAACCTATAGATAACCTTTTTCTTGTCAACATCAATGATGATCTTTTGTTCTATGTCATAAACATAGTTCTCAGCAATGGGCTTAATGTATTCCTGTAAAGAAGTTAGTAAAAGTGGTTAATATATTTTTTAACTAGTTTTCCTTACGTGACCAATATCCATAATCACAGCTTTTACGTTATATAGCAAAATCAAATATATTATATCTCAATATATTTATATGTAATGATATGACTTAATATTTTTCGCGTCAGTTTGTTCATGATTTTTCGCATGTTTGTGTGGGTTTTTTTTTTTTCCTAGTTGATATTAAATCTTCAGATATTTGAAAATAAGCTTCTAACGTACGAGAATATATACAACACCAACTGTCAATATGTCCCAGGCTAAGGAAAGTTTGATTGGCATTAACCACGGGAAACTACTGGAATACACTACATCCATCCAAACTTTGAGTAAAGATCTGCTTCATCACCTACTTAGTGATGGTATTACAAAACAAACATTGTACACTTTCAGTGATAGTTTGAAGTGGAAAGACATTATAAATAATACCCAGAAGATCAAAGATACACACGAAAACTCTGATCAAGGTTTTGATTGCAATAAAGTACAGGTAAGGCAAGCTAGAATGAAGAATATGAATAGCTGTACACGTTATGCCAAATGTACCATTTGCAAGAAAAGTATTCTAAAACTAACAATGAATAAACAAAAGAATAGAAATAAATATGAGTGTGATATTAAGATTTTGAATCCCAAGTGTGACAGAGTAAGAGTAAAAGATAGTTTACCCCCATCATCACCACCAGAGGAAGAGTCGGATGACAGCTTACAAGGTAATCAAGAGTATGAGATGAGATTTAGAACAATGGCTAGGAAAACTACATTACATGCAGTTCCAATTGAGCGTCTTGAAAACTCAATGACAATACTTGACGATTTAAAGAGAAAATATAAAGACGAACCACTATTTGATGGCTTATTTATACAGCTTGAAAAGGATTTGGAAGAAGCTGAAGATTGTCGAAGTGATGTGACAGTTAAAGACTATGATACAACGACAGTTATAAGTGAATAAACAGCATTATTATTACCACAAACAAACATGTAATTGTCATTTCCCTTAAGTATAGTACTTATATGTAAACTATTAAGCACTACACAGCAAAAGGAAGTATTAGGCATGTCCACGGTGTAATCTTTTAAATTCTCCGCTGAAAACCGATTATTCAGTATGTGTTTAATAGTACCTGAGCCTTTTCAATAGATTTAACGCTAGCATCCAATTCCTCTCCAGCTGAAAATACCTCACAAGTAGGTGAAGCACTTCTAGAACGTTAATAATGACAATTTATACCATAGACGACAACCTAATACCATACATAAAGCCTTATAAAGATTCTGTGGCTCAATCTATAAGTGAAGGAACATCCAGGTTAAATATAAACACTCCAAGTTTCATATATTTCACCAACATGATACGTACTAGAGTTTTTGGTTGTGATGTTTTTTGGTCGCGGGAAAAATCAAATTTAATCATGACATTTGGTGAACTATGGGTTTTTTTGGTTCGGATTTATAGTTACCCCCTAACTTTTTCAACAGTTTTCCTGCTGGCGGATTTAAACTCGCTGGCTCATTACAATCTGCTAGCCGGCCATATACTGCTACTAATAGTAAAGATACCTTATACGACAAAAACAACTACATACTACCATGTATGGAGCTAAATGCCATTTATATCACTAAGCATAGCATATAAGAACCACCATGAATAATACAGGTACACCACTATCTATTACTAGTATTACATTGCATTTGCTTAATACACCATATAAATTTGTTGTGATGTTTTTTGGTCGCGGGAAAATTCAAATTTTATCATGAGATTTGGTGTACTATACACCATGTATTATTTTGATAGTGATATAGCTCAAATTAGAAGATGACATTTGGTGTATGACAAATACAACTACATACTATCATGAATATAGCTATATAACATGTAGATATCTAACCATAGCATATAAGAACCACCATGTACAATATAGGTACGTCACTATATATTACTAGTATTACATTGCATTTGCTTAATACACCATATAAATTTGTTGTGATGTTTTTTGGTCGCGGGAAAATTCAAAATTAATCATGAGTTTTGGTGTACTATGAATTTTTCACATTTTCACCGCTGGCGGCTTATCGGCCGCTGGCTCAACATAATCCGCTAGTAGGCTTTATACTACTACTAATAGTAGAGATACCCTATACGACAAAAACAACTACATACTACCATCTATGGAGCTAAATGCCCTTTATACCAGTAAACATAGCATATAAGAATCACCATGTGATATATAGCCATACTACCACCTACTACCAGTACTGCGTTGCACTAGCCTGATACACCATATAAATTTGTTGTGATGTTTTTTGGTCGCGGGAAAATTCAAAATTAATCATGAGTTTTGGTTTACTATACACCATATTAAATTTGTTGTGTTCTATGTTAACCGCGATATCACCCAAATTTGAAAATTGGGTAAAAATACCCAACCAATTTTGAAGTTGGGTAAAAATACCCTAACATCCCAGCGCTTAAACAAGGAAATAAAAGGATAACCCCGGAAAATGGAATTTACATACAAAATTGCAAAACATGAACAGCCCATTGCACTCCACCCAAAAGAAATACTGGAACCAAATTTTGGGAGGCATAAAAGACGGCTGTGAAAATCATATCTATGTCCTATTTAATACAAAAAGCGAGTTTTTTTGTAATTTTTAATTTTTTATATTTTAGAGAATTTATTAATTTTAAATTAAAAATAAAATTTAAAAGACTGACAATTTCAAAATTTGAAAAATACTAAAAAA
>NW_011887411.1:0-12881 GCF_000313485.1 Hansenula ciferrii | reverse complement strand
GTTTTTTAACTCCTTTGTGATCACAAATAGTCTCGAACCCAACTCTAGTAAAGAAATAATTTTCTTTGAAAATCTCTGGATTGATGTCTGTCAATACAAGAAGTATATTAATGTCAGAATAAAAGTATGGGCCAAAAACGTCACAGAAATACTTGTTGGTTTCCATGAGACTTTTTCGACTCACGTCATAACTGGTAATCTCATATAAAATTTCAATAGGTAAATCAGCAAGGGTGATAACTGGAGCTTGAGAAGTTACTTGTGTGTCACTGAAATCCTTCTGACAATGATCAGTAGTGCAGTTGGATCTGTCTTTTACAGTATTCATGGTGTTTCTGCTGTGGGAGTATGATATCAAAAAGGATTTGTTCGTCTCATCTGATTAATTCAATTATTTTAATATTCAGAATGAAAGATTATCTTATATTTTCTCCTTGTGAGAATATTCTACAATGTGAGTATAAGTGAGTACCCGCTAGTAAAACGTGAACTCATAGAAACACCTCATAAATACTGAGCAATATATGAGATCTTTTGAGCGCTTTTGAGCTCTCTTTAAGTATTGCATAGTTCATTCAATATCAATATGACTTGTAAATGCTTCTCATGTATTTTCTTTACAATTTTTTCTAGTTCTGTATGGCTTTTACAAATTATCTTCGGTATCTGTATGTATGTGTGTTCAGGCTCTGGTCGATGTTAAGGTCACGATGTGATGAGGATGAGCAGCCCATCGAGGATTTTGTGTGCAATTCATAATATTTTAGTACGTATGTCTTTATTTTTCTACGATATATACACATTACAATTCATAGATAAACTTTAAAACTAAATACATTGAATATCATTGATTGAATTTATCAGATTAGTAAAACACTTTTACTTCATTTTTATTAGTTTGTATTTGGCTTTCTATTGATCATTATGAATGTTGGTTTCAATATTCCTAAATCTATAGATAATGCCTTTGGATTTGTAAATCCCATTTTGTAATCTAAAATACCACTTAATATTAGTGAACAATCCATATTACCACAAATAGAATTTGATCCCATTAGATCTATCAAATCTTCCAATAAAGTTTCAACTGTATTTTTAGTAACAAATGATTTGTTTTCTAACCTTACACATCCTTGGATATGGGTTGCGTGTTCATCTTTTAATTTTTCTTTTTCCTTCAAGTTTGAAACTCTATAAATATATGTCATTTTAATTTTTAATATCGAAAACGCATTCACTTTTTCGAATCTCTCTTGTGTATTTTCTTGCAAGATACCAATTCTCCAATTGTTGTAATAATAGTGATATAAAGCACCAACAAGGATCTGTTCTCTCCAGTATGGAGTATATTGATACTCAGTTGATTTGTCTTTGCTTTCAAAAGTTTCGAAAGGCATTGTGGTCAATGGTGTATGACATCTACATACTTTGGGTTGAATGGTAATATCCATAGTGTTTGAGATTTGATCTGTGATCAAGACTTCTGATCTATTCTCAATCCTCAATTCTTCAATTTTTTGTTGAATCGAACAGCCTTCATTTGTTATTAATTCTGGGAAACCATCAAAAATTGCAACATTAACCATTATTTTTCTGATATATCTTCGTAGTCTAGAATTTGGGTTTTTAATGACATGTTCCAATATACAAATTATTTGATCGTATTTATAAATAACACTTGGTATAATAGTTTTTCGTTTAAGTTTTAATCTTGAAAACCTTGGAGTTAAATGTTCATCTGCAGTTTTCAAATATTCATTATCAACACCTGTATCTAAAACTTCATAATCATATAACGTTCTTTTCATAATTCTCTCGGCTAGTGACTGTTTAACGCCTTTGTGATCATAGACAACTTCAGCCCCAACTTGTAAATGACGCATATCCATTTTCCTCTCTGAATCAGTTTTTGTAAGAACAAGAAATAAGTATATTTTATCATAATAATATGGCGCAAATACATCACATAGATACCTATTGGTTTTCATTAAGTTAATTGGGTCTAAGTAATTGCAAAGCTCATATAACACATCAGCAGGTAAATCATCTAACTTTTTTGGTGTATGCTGAACATTATCATCTGATTCCTTTGGTGTATCTAGAGATGGATGAAAAACATCATCAGTGATTCCTGATTTGATATCCATCATGATGTCTCTTCTATTGCTAATCGAAGCTTACTTTAGGATCTACTAAGTACATTGTGTACTCTTACTTTATGAAAAGTATTTATACTTCTGCTTCACTAATTTAATTTGAGCATTATATTTATGCGCTCAAATATAAGCTCGAATTATATTAGAATACTCTCATACAAATAGCTCAATTTTATACTCTTTGATAGAGAAAAAAATGATCATTTAAAAGATGAATGATATTATCATATCATTTCATTATCCATACAAACTATCTTTTGAAATTTGTGTTGTAGTAGGCCCCAATCTTCCAGAAATATACTACAAACCTACATTATTCGTGATTGAACATTTCTGAAATCAACCTATACCAGCACTATACTATTATGAATTACGCCATTATAACTCCATACAGACACAATTTCAGATTATAACTTTTGAGTAATCGTAACACATGTAAGTAATTCATTCATTCTTTGTGCTCTACTTGAACATTTTCATTTCAAAAATTAAATCACCTTACCATTTATATTAACCGCCGAGTTTGTGTAATGTATAAAAAGGCAAAATTGCCACTTTAAGATTTTAATCAGCTTCAGGTTATCAACTTTATACTATCTTGATCATCATTGTGAACTTACGTTACCCATAAAATGCCTCGTCCAAAAACTACAACTCAAAAAGTTGCAGAGATTCTGCGTAAGTATCAATGCAGTTTGTCAATGTTGAATCCTTTAGCTGACAATTATAGACATATATTATCAAGAGAGGTATAGGAGAATGTACGACTGGTTAATTGATCATGGGGATCAAACAATTGATCTGATGATCGATTCAGATATTACTGAGTTAAAGAAGAGGTGTCAAGTGTTGAACTCACCAGCCTCGTACATTACACGATTAATCACCAGCAACGTTAACAAGTTCCACAAAGCCCAGGCTGATAGAAGAAGAAGAATGAATCCACCTGCGTATTTGGATTCAAGCGATGAAGAAATTGAAAAGCTTGTAAATCTTGAATCAAGTAACAATAATGGTGGACATATTAATGATGATAGAAACGTTGAAGGTGCTGATGCTCGAGATGCAGGTGTTGGTGGTGTTGTTATTGATGATGCTGGTACACACGATGCAGAAGAAGCTGATGGTGAAGATATGGATATTACAGATGAGATCAACCGTCACCTTTAGTTGATTGTTATAATTAGCTGGTATTTGTTTAGCTGTTGAAAATGAATCTTTGATTGTATTTAGCATTTGTAGCATTTGTAGAGTTCACATAGTTTTCCAAAGCACATGGTACAAAACTATTGAAAGTCTTCATATCACTCAATTATCACTCAATCTTTATCGAAGTTATGAATCAGACAACTGTTGGATTTTTGGAAATTATCGTTTTTAATTTATAATCTCAAACAATATACAATCTGATAGAATAGATTGTTTTTAATAAAACACACAACATTTTCTTTTAGTCATTTCCTAATCTGGAATTTGAAATAATTATTGAATGGGTCGGAATTAAATTTTTCTTATGTCACCGGAACTTAAAAACCATATAGACTTTTGAATTACTTTCAGCTAATTCTATATAACAAATTCTAATAAATATAGATTAATAGATCAATAAAACTCTACAATGGTTCGTTTAAAGGCAAGATATATATTATTTGATGTTATATATCCAAATCTAGAAAAAGAACAAGAAAATTATTTAAAAAAAACTTGTTTATTACAACATCATTCAACATCACAAAATGTTAATTTAAGAGCATTATCAGAATTAGTTAAACGTAATATTCAACTTTTATTTGGTGATCAAGGTTATGGAACTGCAGGGATTTCAATCATTGTTAAATATTTTTCACAGAAAACTTCAACTGGTATAATACGATGCTCCAGGGAATATTATAAATTAATTTGTGCAGCATTAACAATTATAAATAAGTTAAATGGTAAAGATGTTATATTCAGAATTATTAAAATTAGTGGTACAATAAGGAAATGTGAACAAAGTGCTATTGATAGAAATAAAAAATTAATGAAAGAATTAAAATTAAAAGAATTTGAACAAGATGATTTTTCTAAAATTTCTGAAGACGAAGATGAAGATTAAATTTACAAATAAACCATTAGCATTAATACCCAAAACCCATCATTTGCATTACATGTATATAGTATATATATATCACATTACTCATTGTTTTTTTGTCTTTTAATTCGTAATCCATATTCAGATTCATCAATTTTAGATTCATGAGTTGTTTCATCTTTTTGAAATTCAATAGGACCTTGATTTGAAGAAGAATTTCCAATAGAATCAAATCTTTTCTCGTTTTGTAATGATTCTAGTTGAGAATCTGGATCATTTTGATTTGAACCTTTCATTGAATCCGAAACTTTATAAATATTATTAACATCTTGTTGAACAAATAATGGATTATCATAAACTTGATCTTCACTATTTGTAACTTGAGTAGAATTTGTAAATAATCTTGAATCAAATTGATTTTCAATTGAATTTGTTGGTTTAGCAAGACCTAATTTAGTTCTTTCTGAAACTTCACGATTTCCTAATGATTTTATTAAATTTTGAGTTTTTTGTTCTTTACCCATTCTTGACATTCTTAATTCCTTTTCAGCTTGTTTTCTTCTTTCTTCTCTAATCATTGCTCTTTTTTTAACTTCATCATTTTCATTTTCATATCTTGAATTAAAATTCCCAGAAGTTATACCTTTTTCTTCACGAGCTTTTTGAGCCAAGATTCTTAATCTTTCTTCTTTTTCTCTAGTTTCCTTTTCAGCTATTTTTTTCTTCATTGCATTTCTAAGTTTAATATCTTCACGAGCTTTTTTATCAGCATCATCTAAAGCATTTGCTAAATTTAAGAAATTTGAATTAATTTCACCTTGGGTATCATCACGATTTGGATCTCTACCATCAACAGCTAATCTCTTATCTAAAGCTATAGTAAAACCATTTGGATTTTTCCAATTTGATATAGCTGGTGGGATATACCATTGTTTTTGTTCCTCTGCAGTGGCTTTCCTTGTTGGAGCATGTAATACCGGTGCAGGTGGTGATGAAGGTCTTGCAATGTTTTTTTTCTGTTTAAATTTAATTGGAGCCATTGGATCTTCTTGAGCATCAACAATTTTGATGATTCTTGAAGAAGTTGGATTATTATCAAGTATATTTGACGAAGTATATCTAATATATTCAGGGTTTTTATGAGAATTTGTTTTAATTGATTTACCTAATTTTTTTTGTAATATTTCATCTAAAGCTTTTCTTGTTCTTTCAGTTGTTTCATCAATTTCCAATTGTGAAGGTTTAGCTAATGATATGTTTTTTTGACGTTGTTTCAAAGGTATCACATCTTCAAGTGTTGACTGTATAGCTCTTTCTTTATTTGAATCATTTCGTAGTATTAATGAATAATCAATATTAGTATTTTGGTTTGGTCTTTCAGGTTGGGGAGCTAACACAACTTGTTGATTCCCACTTTGAGTGTTTTGTTGTTGTTGTGACTGTTGAGATTTTGCCTTTACTTGTGGTAGTATGGATCCAATAGAAAACATTTTTGTATCAGTTGTATGGTGTATATTCACTAATAATGATGAAATGGTTCTTGTTAATATACTAATAATAATTTTGAGTATTGAATTTTTTCGCGCTTTTAGTATTAAGTAATCAGAATTGATTAAGTATATAATATTCGATTTCTTTTATTATATTCTATCTCAAGAAAGTTTTAGTCTAAGTGTTTGAAAAAAGGTACTAGAGTTTAAAAATAGTCTCATGTTCAAAGCTCTTAGTCTCATCTTGTAATCCGAGAGGGAAATTCTTTTTTCAAGATCCTACATATTTACAATATAAGGTTACAGGAATAGAAGAATAGTAACAATTTGATTTTGGGTTGGATAGTTTATGAATATTTGATGAAAAAGATCTTTAGGACAATTTAACACTGTAATATAACAAATGATTTAAATGATATGTACATTGGCTATAGAGCTTTCTCAAAGTTTGATTAAGCTCGGGGAAATGAAATATCTCATATAAAAGTCTCAAACTTCAACATTCCAAATTAAATTTGTTAACTCACATAACTCGTCAAATAACTCAAGAGCTCTCAAAGTTGAAAGCAACAATTGATACATGGTGCTCATAAAGAAATTATAAATATCCTTGAAAGTCCTTGGTTTTCATCTTTTTCTTTGAAATCCTTCATGATAATATAATAGCTTTAAATTACAATACAATTTAAACATACAATTATATTATCAACTACATCAACTTATTAATAAAGCTTACTATACTTTAAAATGTCAGCAGATATCAAACAATCACTCTTCCCCCTGATTGAATCTAAACAATATTTGAAATCTTTAAATGAAGAAAAAGAAGCTAACAATAAAATCACTCAAAAATCCGAGCATGAGAAAACAGTCTTAGGTCCTTTCCCCATAGAAATTTGGGAAAAAATTATGCTTGAAGGTGCTGTCATAAAAGAAGTTCTTCATATTAATAAAACAATTTTCAATGAGTTGGCACCCTATGCTTTTGGTGGTGGTAATGGATATGAAAACTTGCAATTATTGTTAGTGGTAAGTTCTACTAAAAAAATGAAACAAAATGATGCTTGCTTCGTGAGAGAAGGTCCAGATTTCCCTGATAAACCATGTGATTTTCACTCTATTTATGAACGAAATTTAGAAAGCTCTAAGTTTAAGTATGAATTTTTAGATGTTGATTATGTTGATCCAATTCGTATTCGTGATAAGAAAACATTAGTTATCACAAATTATGAAAAAATCAAGTTTTTAATTCCTCATCTAATCAATAATCCTGACTCGATAATCAATAAAAAATTCAAGTCTATTAGTGTTGATATTTCGGTATTACATGGGTATAAGGAGTTGATCTATGATTCTGAGATTAACCATGTGTTGAAGAATTACGGAAGAATTGGTAGCTCATCATCAAAAATTCAAATTAAAATAGACGATTTCTTTTATGGAACAGACTCACATCAACTTTTCAAAAGGGGTGAGAGTAGATGGGGTCATCCTAAATTAGGTATATCTAAAAATTTTGATGCTCATAGTTTTAGTAAAGTACCTTACAATACAGCAAATGAAGTTTTCCCTAACAAAGTATATTTCAATGAATTGATCCATCTTTCTGAACTTTTCAAATCTTATGATTCAGGTGAAAGAAGTGAAATATTAAATATTTCTTCAAAAGAAGGGCTTCAAAAGAATCATCCATATAAGAAATATGTATTATCACCTGAACAATTTAAAGAATCCCCAAGCTTCGACGGACAACAGATGAAAATTGATGGTGCGATAGCTTCACATAATATCAAAATCAAAAAGAGAATATTTGCCTCAGATACTGAAGTCAAATCGCTTATCAAATTGATGGTGGAAACATTATCATCTGATAAAATTTTCCATGATACTGATACTTCTTTATTCGTTAGTGGAATGTCAGATTTCCAAGAGACAAGTGAAATTCGTAACACTCAACCAGGAAGAGGAAAAGTTGTCACAAACATGTACAAGTACAAACCACATTTCACCTTATTGAATAAACCAAAATCTGTTTAAATTATGTGTCATTAGTCATTAATGTAAGTTATTACGATTACTCAGCTGTAGCACTGTGATTATATAATCTATTTTTCAAAATATATTAGTAATTATAATAGACAATAACTTGATTAAAAATGGGTAATATTTTGATCTTGAAAATACATATTTGGGTTATTTTCAAAGTGAATTTCATTATAATATGTTTTCTAGCTAGTTTTTGTAAGTTTGAAATTTTTATATTTTGAGAGTTCAAAGATTTTGAAATGGAAATAAAAATTATGAGGTTGATAAAATTATTGAAATATATTATATAAATTATTTAAAATATATATTATTTAAATTCATAAAAATAATTATAATTTAAAATTTAATATATATTCAATGACAATCATTAGAACCCAAATAATATTTAATTACATATATATAATTTTCAACTTTCCGTCAATTTTATGCAATATCCAGATTCCGTAAGCCATAATATTTAGTACCAGGATCAACGGCCTTGAATTTCCGATAACAATTTAATACTTATCAGAATCCCACACAAAAAACTCATCAAATATGAAATAAGACAAGATAAAACTAACAAAGACATGATTTCACTACAATCTCTGTATGATTCTAGTGTAGAAACCCTTTTTTCTATTTTTTTCTCTATTTTTTTTTTTTTTTTTTTAGTTTATGAAAATGTCTATTGATAAATCGGTATATACACTCTGTAGTATGTTCCCTCGTGAAATGTGATACTATTCTCATGCAACTTTCACCCTATAATAGGAAACCCTTTTTAATAATATATACTTTTTTCGATCTCTATTTTACGGGGGTCCTGTCAAATTTACGGAGAAGTTTAAATTGAGACAAATTTAGTGGTTGACCAGGAAATCAATTATACTCGTGAAAAAGTATATAATATAAAGACGAAAACAAAAGAGCATTAACACAGATTAAGTATAATGAATTAAAAAGTTTAACGGTTTGTTTACTTTTATTGAGATTGATCTTATTGTTCAGATTATCACCCAAAGCTGATGATGTCACCTATGATTTATCCTATTTGGGTTAAACGTGAAATTTGCTAAACAAGCCTTCAAAAATTTAAAATAACGTATACAAACAATAGGAAATTAAATCTTTCAGGGTAAAAAACAGTTGATATATTAGATAAACTACGTGTTAGTATATTGATATGAATACACCAAAGAGATCTCAGACTTTCCATTCAGCCAATGATTTGACATCAGAACAAGTTCACCAATCACGTTCTCAAGACTTTCAAGTTTCAACATGATATTGAGTTACAAGAACAACATCATGAACATCAACCACAATTTGACGAAAAAGAATTTGATACACCACCTGATCAAAGTCTTAATTTACCCAAAAGATCACAAACTTCACCTGGGAATCTAAATTCAGATGAAAATGAATATAATATACCCAAACGTTTATTAGAAAGGAAACCAACAATGCAACCTGAAGTTTCATACTATTATGGATTTATAAAGCATTTTGAAAATTTTTTAGAAAAATTCATTTATAAAATCTTTAAAATTTTCGATTCAATTTATGATTGGTTTTGGGAAATTGGAATCATCAAGAAATGTTGTAAATTATATCAAAAATGGGAACATATATTTATTATTGGACCAATTTTAAGAATTTTAAGATGTGCTTTAGATACAAGAACTGCAATTTTTTTACCATTTTTCCCCATTGGTATTGTTTTCTATAAAAGAGATCATCATGTTTTCGCTGCTGTTTTCTTATTCATTGCATTAATGTATTTTGCTAAAATTTTAAGTAATACAACTGAAGTTGCAGCTGAACATTTTGGTCCAGTTGTTAGTTCTTTATTAAATGCAACTTTTGGTAATTTAGTGGAACTGGTTATATCAGGTACTACAGTGGCAGAAGAAGATGCCTCATTAACTATATCATCCCTTGTGGGTAGTATTCTTTTGAAAAATTTATTCATTACAGGTTCATGTTTTATATTTGGTGGTTTAAAAGGTAAACCATTACATCAAACAAAATCAATTTCAAGTCATTTATTATTTTTCATATGTATAACATTATTATTAACAATGATGTCATTTGCAGAAAGTAATGATCAAAAAATTTCAATGAAATTTAAAATACAAGTTGGTGCTTCGTTTATCCTCTTTAATTATATTGTTTATTTAGCTGTTAATATAAATGAAGATTTTAGAATGTTGAAAATTATGAAGGCAAAAGATGAAGAAGAACATGGAATAATTGAATCAAGTGATGAAGAAGAGGAAGGGGAGCATCATCATCATGAGCACCATGATGAACATCATCATAAGAAAAGATTACCTTCAAAATTAGCATGTTTTGGTGCTTTGTTTTTAGGTTGTGCTGGACTAGGTCCATGTGCAAGTTTTTTCGTAAGTTCATTAAGATCATTAACAAATAATAAACCAATTTCCAAGATTTTCGTTGGTTTAATACTTTTACCATTAGCAAATGCATTACCTGAACATATTTCATCAATTATAAGTGCATATAAAGGTCAATTAGATCTTGTTTTACATTTAACCGTGGGGAGTACAAATCAAATTTTAGGTTTAGTATTACCAATAATTCAATTTGTTAGTTCTCATTATCCTCAGGCTAAATTATTATTATATTTTGATGATTATGTTGCAGCTTATTTATTAGTTACTGCAATATTTTTTTCATTATGTGTTATTAATGGAATGACTCATGGAATTAATATTTATCATGGAGTAATTTGTATAACTACATTTGTTGTTATTATTTATTTGTCTTTTGCCTATGAATAGTTTTTATTTAGCATTAATTTTGATATAGATTTATATATATTATAATATCATTTTCAGTTCTAAATGAAGTTTTTCAAAATTTGTAAAGTTTGTCACATTCTTTTTGTCTCAACCGTTATGGCTCCTCATATAAAGTATGAAAATTTATAAATCCGGGATCCAATAAAAATCTAGTTTTTGTAAGCAAAATTGCCATCAATCAACAACTAAATTGAACACAGAATAAACAGAATATAATATGAGTCTACGAAGATCCAATAGAATAGTTAGACTACCCACTTCTTCATCACCAATAAGATCTAAATATTTCACACCGAAAATCAAAAAAGAACAAGATATTGAAGAAATCCCAGAGATTAAAGAAATCCCAGAGATTAAAGAAGAAATAATTGATAATAATATTCAAATTGTGGAAACAGTAATCAAAAAGAAAGAAGAACAAGATGTGTTACCAATTAGAAGTCCTAAACGTCGTAAAACTCCAAAACCATCTGTTAAAGTTGAAATAGAATCAAATCCAATACCCAAAAATTTCCATGATATTTATAATCATGTTAAAACAATGAGATCCAAAATAATAACACCAGTTGATACAATGGGGTGTGCAAATATACCCAAGACAATAAATCAAGAATCCCCAATAACTCAAAAAATCTATAGATTTCAATTATTAGTTTCATTAATGTTATCTTCTCAAACTAAAGATGAAGTAAATTATCAAGCTATGACTAAGATGCGTAATTATTTCATAAATGAAGCAGGTTTTAAAGATGGTATTACAATTGAATCAATGTTATGGATTGATGAAATTAAATTAGATGAATTAATTTATAGTGTTGGATTTCATAAAAGGAAATCAGGATATTTAAAGAAAACTGCTGAAATTTTACAAAATCAATTCCAAAGTGATATACCAAATACTTTAGAAGGTCTTATAAGTTTACCAGGTGTTGGACCTAAAATGGCCTTTTTAACATTACAAGAAGGTTGGAATTTAAATTTGGGGATTGGAGTAGATACACATGTTCATAGATTAAGTAAACAATGGGGGTGGGTACCGAAAACTGTTAAAGATCCAGAAATTACAAGGAAAGAATTAGAAAAATGGATGCCCAAGGAATATTGGAAAGAGATTAATCCATTACTTGTTGGATTTGGTCAAAGTATTTGTTTACCAAGAGGTAGAAGATGTGATTTATGCTCTTTAAGTTCAACAAAATTATGTTCAAATGTTGATAGAGGGTTATTACGGAAAGTTGGGAAATTAACACCTGAAGAATTGGAAATTATGAATAAGAGTATTAGAGGTGATATATCAAATTTAAAAGATATAGAGGATTTGGTATGACAATATTTACAAGAAATGATTTAAATTTCTAATAGTCGTATATAATAATCATAATAAATAAATAATAAATAATGGTAAATGTAGAGTTGTGATATTTTCCAATGTCATATTTTAATACCAAATTCAGCAACTAATGGAATATGATCACTTGGGAATTCCTCATTTGGTAAACCTTTAATTTGAGATAAATAATTTTGATCAACTCCACTCAACATTTTCAATAATTGGAAATCTTTATCATTAAACCAAATATAATCAAAAATACCAAATAAATGTTGGGTATAACATGTAAACAATTCATTACTTTTATCGTTTTTAATAATTTGTTCCAAAATATTATTTGGAATTTCCACTGGATTTATAATGAATTTTTTAGTTTTTTCAATTAAATATTTAGAAATATCTGGATCCATTGTATTAATTTTATCATTTTGTAAAAAATTATAAACTGATGAATTTGGTTGAGAATTAAAATCACCACTAAATAAAATTTTAGCACCAGGATATTTTGATTTAAATTTACCCAATGCTTCTAATAAAACCATAACTTGTAATAATTTGATATCATTTAATTTCCAATATAAATGAGTATTAGCCACAATGAATATTTGATTTGTTAATTTATGCTTTAATACCATAATCAAAGCAACTTGATTTCTTGTATTGAAAATATTATTAATTTGCATATGATTTAATTTTAAATCATAATTATTTTGAAATTCTTCTTTAAAATATTGTGATATTTGAAATTTCTTCAAATCGATACATTCAAATTTTTCTTTATTATAAAAAATTGAGATTCCATCAATTTCATCTTCATATTTTAATTCATTTTCAGGTATATTTTCCCAATATATAGGTCTTGTCTTTTTAATAAAACAACTTTCATAACCTTGTTTTTGTAATTTCAAATTCCAATAATTATAATAATTTTTAGATTGCATTTCTTGGAAACACATAATATCACTTTTACACCATTAACGA
>NW_011887410.1:0-12859 GCF_000313485.1 Hansenula ciferrii | reverse complement strand
AATTTAATTCTAGTAATAAGCAACAACGCAATAACGTATTCTGATGACCCGATTAACTCCAATTTCAGATCAAATTGTAACATTATAACGTATTAATTGATATGATATGTAAATCAGGGGCATTGTACCGGGTACATTGTGCGATTAAGTCATAAGTTAGTATGCTATAAATGTATAATGGTTAATAGTATTACACTATGGTGAAATTTTGAAAGGTTGTAATTATGCACAATTTGCAGTTACGAATCGAATAAATGATCAAATGTGGGCTAATTATGATGTATGCAATATGTCTCCAGATTTAAATAATTGTCTAAGCCTAGTATAAAGGTATATATAAAGAGTTGAATATCTTCATATGATTCTTTTGTTCAGTTAGTTAAGTTGTTCATCATCAGTCAATTCAAATTACAATTTAATACAATTTATACAATCACAACCACAACTCTACAACATGTCAAAATTTTGTTTATTCAATAGCGTTCAATCAGTCTTAATTTTAGTGTTTTTAATTTATACATTCAATGAATTAGTCGTTTTAAGTTTTAATAATGTTAAAACCTTCATAATTAATGAAAAATCAGCTTTAAGTTTAAATGATGATAATTGTGATCCAAGATTTCAAAAAGGTTCAAATACAAAACAAAATACAGCTATTGTAATGGAGAAAGCTAATCGTAAATTATTACATATTACAAATTAGTTCAAGTTGTTGATAGTCTGGTTTATTACAATAGGTTTGGGGAGATTTATATGCTTATGATTTTATTATGATATATTATTTATGATACAAATGATTTTTTTTTGGTGGTTTCTTTATGATGTTACGATATTTACTATACCAAGTTTTATATATATATGAAATTATTTAAACTTTTTTATGATACATGAATTTTAGATTTAGATAAATGTTTTGTAAAACTAATACAATTGATTATTCAAGAACGTTCGTCTATTTATAAAATATTTTATTAAATATGTCTCTCTCTCTTTCTTTTTTTTTTTCTTTGATAAATCAACTCCATAGGGTATCAAAATTTCATAATAGTTTATATATCCAACAATCCATAATAAAAAACAATTAAAAAATGTAATAAAAATAAGTAAAAAATGGTATAAAATGAGGTCATAAAAAGTGAAAAAGCATAATACAAAATCTTTTTTTGTTTCAAAAGATTTAGCAAGAAGTGAAAATGAAAAAAAATAACGTCAATGAATGGTTTTAAATCTATTCAATTAATTCAACATAATTACTTGGACAAATCCCAATTTCACCATTAGATCTTTTTGCTTGCCACCATCTTGAATGAATATCATTAACTTTTAATAATTCACCTTTTTCAAAAGAAATTTCATTTTCATCTTCTGGACTTGATTCATAACTATATAAAGCTCTTGCAGTATAAGGGAAATCATCAATAACTAATTGAGTATCTGGATCACCTGTAAAACTCATTGAAGCATGTTCTGGAATTGGTGTTTCAAATCTTGGTGTAGTATTTGTATTTCTTTCACTTAAATTTTCTAAACCATTTAATCTTGTTGATGAAACATATCTTTGATTTGAAACCGTGGAACCTCTATTATAATCATCATCAATACCATTTGAATTTGATGCAATATAGCTTGAATGATAATTACTTGGTAAATGACCATGATGACCAAATGGATTATTTGAAGATCTTGGACCTCTTAAAGAAAATGAATCTATCCATTGATTAATTGGTGAAGAATTATCACCACCATAATAAAAAACCCAAATTAAATTAACCATTGATAATAAAATAACACCAGCTGATGCTGTGGCCTTTTTAGATCCAGAAGCATAAACTAATCCAGTTGCAGAATTTGTTGTATAAACAAATGCAATACCAAAAGCTGAAGTTAAAAATGATTTATATTGATCAATTAAATCAAATGTATAGAAAAAAAATAACATTATTAATAAAATTAATTCAAATACTAAACCCCACCATGTAAATCTTGGGAAACTTTCTGTTAAACTTGATGCAATAGATCCTGCAAATGCTATAATCCATGATATAAATGCTATAGATACTGTAGAAATTGCAAAAGGATCTGTTGATATGTTTGAAAAACGGAATCTTGAACCTGAATCAGGTTTTTCTAAACCCATCATTTATATAATTTATATGATTTATTATTGGTTTTATGGTTGGTTTTTTGATATATTTGTTGTATGATATTTAGCCTCCTTTTATATATAAAATTCACAATTTATAGATCTGATCAAATACTGTTTTTCCTTATGATATTTGAAATATTCTAAATTAATAGTAATAGGCTTCTCTAGTTCAATACTAATAACTTTATTTGTGTATGTGAAAGTAATTAGGAACAAATGAAAAGGGTATAATACGTATTAAACTTGTGATCTTTTGATTTGATTTTCCAAGTGTAAAAGTCTAGAATTTAAAAAAACGCGATCAAAAAACAAAACAAATAATTTTTTGCCTTTGAGATCTGCCTTATATTAAAATTTATTTGAGGATATGACAAACTCCTGAATAAACGAATGACTGAATCCAATAAATTTCTATGATTTCTAACGAATTTCTCCCTTTTAAAATCAAGTTTTTATCATAAATTTTGATAAATTTATTCAAAAGTTTTGAATTTTTACCATTTTCATTATTTTCATTTTTTGATTCGGAATTTTTAAAATCAGTTTTTTCGCGTTTTTTGGCAAAAAAAATTGTTTTATTGTTTGAATTTGGAATTTGCGAAGTAGTGGTAATTACTGTAAATAGGAATTTATCGTTATTTGCAGGAAAAAGTATTACATAATAAAGTTGCATTTTTACCTAATTAGTACAGAAACATATATATATAAATACTATTAAATAATTAATTTTAATGAGATGCTCCAAGAAAAATCGTAGCTGATAAACAAATAACCATAACTAATAGTCCCCAAATAGATAAAGCACATCCTAAATATTTTATAATTTTTGTTTTTCTTGGAATTTCTTCAAATGTACCAGTTTCTGGATCAATATATTCAGATCCAATTAATTTAAATCCAAAAATTCCTGGTAATATAAATGAAATTGAAGTTGAACCTGTTGAACCAACAAATGCTAAGACATGAGCTAATGATGTAACACTTATTGCTATTAAATAACTTAAGATTAAAATGATTGAAGTTATAATTATAAATCTTGTACCTTTTAATGGAGAAACTGCTGCATGTGAACCTTCTTCTAATAAACCATCTTGATAATCATAATCAATCAATTGATCACTTTCATCACTTTGTGTTGCTGTGGTATTATTTTGACCTTGAGTTCGATTTGTTATATTAGTTCTCATTGAAGCATTTGAAGCAGCTGTACGAACTTTTTTTTCAACTTGTTTAAAATAAAACAAGATATGATTTATTGAAGCTCTTGCCGGATGACATTGTAATGGGAATGATAACATTACAAGAATAACTATAGCAATTCTACCAATTGTTGATGAAATAGCATGTGAATAACCAACAATAACATTTGGTTCAACATTATCACCAAATGATAAATAACCTGTAACACCAACAAGAATATATAATGTCATTGCAATACCTATAGCTGAACCGATAACTTTATTTATATTTTTATTTGATTTATCATCTAATTCATTAACTAATGAAAACATATTTTGATGACATGTATAAGCAAATACAAAAATTGGGAAACTTGCAAAAATTGATGAAACGTTATAAGGTTTTATAAAACGAACTGGACCTTTATCAACAATATCATTTTTAGCAAAATGAACAAACACTAAGATAACTAAATAAACAACTGATGATAATGCAATCATAGAAGCATATTTTAAAGAATCTAATTTTTTTAAAAAAGATAATGGAACAACAATGAAAATCATAATTATTGTAATCCAAAAATTTCTATCAGTTAATATAAGATGTTGATTAATAAATTCTTCATTTGCTAAAGATTGAACAATTTTGGGGACTAAATCACCAACAACAACTAAATAAGAAATACCAACACCAAAACATTTAATAGCAATAGCTAAATCAAAAACAACACTTAATTGAGGATAAGTTAATTGAGCCAATGCAAAAAATGAAGCTTCACCTGTCTTGACATATTTTGAACATTGACCTTGTAAATAAAGTCCAAAAGATGAAGTTATTGCAGATGTTATAATTACTAATATCCCCAATATTATACCATCAGCACGAATAGCATAGGGCATGGCAAGCATACCAGCTCCGATGATTGTGTTTAGTAGGTTGATAGCAGCAGATTGAGCAGTTGATTTACTTCCCATGGTGACTTTATTGATATTTGTTAGCCTAATTTATTTGTTTTGTATGGACTATCTTTATTTTGCCTCTATTATCTTATCAATGAAAATCCAAAATTCAAATTTGTTTAAACGAATGCTATATTGAAATCATGTAGTAACAAAGTCTCTTATGATCGAAGGCAGAGGAGTAGACACTGATAATCAATTGAATTAACCAACTTCAATAGCTTTTCTTTCCAAAAAAAACACGTTAAATTTAATTAAAATTCCACAAATTTTCATTGTTTTCTTTAAAATTGAAATTGAAATACCGAAATCAATTTAAAAGTGGTCGGAATTGATTGAAGCATCCCATAGTTAAGAAAGCCACACATCACGTGAAACTGATTGGAATTCCGACCATCTTTATTACTTGTTTTGAAAATGTTTTTTTAATTTAAACTTTTATTTAACCGTCAAAGCAATTTAAATTTAACTAAGTTGATGATTTGAGAATGATATGCTCATTGGGTTATCTTCGGGTAGGAGAATAATAGTCAATGATTGAACAAAAGCTTAGGAAATCTATCAAACTGTTATTGTTTAATACCCGAGATATAAGTGTCTATACATTAATAAAAGACTGTTACATTGCTTATGGTAACAATAATTTAGTGGGTACTCAGCAATCACAAGAATATATTAGGACCCCAAAGCAAAAATATGGTTCAAAAGTGTCAAAATATCAAAATATCAAACGTTAATTGATAAATATCTCGGACTTTATTAGTTCACACACGAAGGTTGTCACAATATCATTTGGTTAATATTAGGTACCATTTAATAGCAATTAAACAATATTTGACCGGTTTTGAAATGGTTAGACTAAGTTTTTAGCTATAATAATGCTCTAGCAAACATGAAAATGTTATATAAAGAGGTTAGATCTCTTGATTGTTGATTAAGTCTTTATATATATATATATATTGTAATATAATATAGTATAATCAAAAATGACTGAAGTTACACCAATTCATAAAGAATCATCATCAATCAAATGTTTAGCCCTTCAATGGATGGGTAAAGATAATGTTGAAGTTAATGAAGTTCCAAAACCTCAAATTACAGAACCTGAAGATGCTTTAATTAAAGTTACAGGTTCTACTGTATGTGGTAGTGATTTACATTTATATCATGGAGAAATCTTAGATTTAAGAAAAGGTGATATATTAGGTCATGAATATTGTGGTATTGTAGAGGAAATTGGTTCAAATGTTAAAGATTTAAAACCTGGTGATCGTATCGTGGCAAGTTTCCAAATTGCTTGTGGTCATTGTCGTTATTGTAAACAGAAATTAACTAGTGGTTGTGATAATACAAGTGATTCACCAATTCAAAAGGAAATGTATGGTGATAATTTTGCAGGTATTTATGGTTATGCACATTTCACTGGTGGATTTGCTGGAGGTCAAGCTGAATATGTTCGTGCTCCAAAAGCTGATTTTAATTTAATGAAAATTCCTGATAATGTCCCAGATGAAAAAGCTTTATATATATCTGATATTATTCCAACTTCTTATCATAGTGTTGTTTCTGCTGAAGTTAAATCTGGGGATATAGTGGCAATTTGGGGGTTAGGTCCAATTGGTATCTTGGCTGCAAATTTTGCTAAATTAAAAGGTGCTAAACAAATTATTGGTATTGATAATGTTAAGGAAAGATTAGATAAAGTTCAAAAAGTTGTTCCTGGAACTAAAGTTATTAATTTTGATGAACAAAAAGATGTTGTCTCAGCAATTCGTGAAATAGCACCAGGTGGAGTTGATGCTAGTATTGATGCTGCAGCTTTCCGTTATGCTAAAAGTTTTACAGATAAAATTCAAAGAACACTTGGTTTAGAAACTGATACATCAGAATTAATTAATGAACAAATTAAGGCAACAAAGAAATTTGGTACAATTTCTCTAGTTGCAGATTATGTTGGACTTGCAAATCAATTCTTAATTGGTGCTTTAATGGAAAAGGGTATTACATTAAGAGGTTGTGGACAAGCTCCAGTTCAAAAATATTGGAAAGAATTAATGTCACGAATTCAATCGGGTGAATTTGATCCATCATTTATATTAACTCATAGATTTGATTTTAAAGAATTTAAAGAATTATATAAAGCATTTGATGAAAAAAAAGGTGGCATTGAAAAAGTTTTCGTTCAAACTAAATTTTCTAAACCTCCTGCACCTGGAACTCCAAAATTAACTAAAGTTAGTGATTTGAAATGAGACTACAAATATTTATTATAGTTTAATATAGTGATTTAAATCTATACGAGTACAATGCTTTAAAAGTTTTGTAAGTTTATTTAACCATCATAAGCTGGTGGTAAATCTTGAGCAGCATGTGGACTTAAAGCTAATGTATGATCTCTTTCAGGACTTTGAAGTAATTCTTGTAATAATTCTCTTGGTAATTGATCCATAAATCCAGCTTTAATTATTGTAATTAAACTTGGTAATCCATCATCACCTAAATCTTTCTTTTCAGTGGAAACTATTGTTGTAACATTAACTGTACCTTCAATTAATTCTAATTGATTAAAATTTCTTAATAAATATTCAGTTAATTCTCTTGTTGAAATATCTGCATTATTTGCATAAAAATAATTTGGGAATCGATCTGTTTTTTCCATTGTATAACTTGTTATAGCATTACCTGAACAATTTCTCATTATATCATCCAATTGTTGATGATGTTCCAAGATATGTTCTAAAACATCAGTTTTAAAATCTAATCCTTCTCTTTTCAAAAAATAAACTTGTCCATATTGTTCACTTAAACTTTTTGTCCCTAAAATATTCTTTGTTGGTCTAAAATGTAATAAATAATATTTATAAATTCCCTTTTCACGTACATGACATTGTTTTAATTTTTTTTCAAAAGGAATTGATGGATTAAACATTCGATCACCAAAATCTCCATATGTTGCAAATATAACACCATGAATTAATTTTTTGGAAATTAATAATGATGATGTAACATCATATAAACCATTTTCTAATTGATTTGCATATATAGGCATCTTTGTGAGTATTAATTAATATCTTTTTGATCTGAGCTGGAAATAATTGACTAAAGACTTATTGAAGTTGAGTGATATCAAAGCAAGAGAGACTAGAAATAACAGGAATCCTTCTTATATATCAATAACTTTCTCAATGAAATGTTCTCATCAAATTAAAATTCTCATTGAGTGTAATATCGTAAATTTTGTAATTTTTATATACCCGAATAATAATTTCCGAAATGGGCTTAGAAACGTCAAAAATCAACTCAAATCAATGACTACAAACTAAATCAAAAAGAACCAAAAACACCATTCGTTAAAGTATACAAAAACTTTAAATAATCTCATTGATTGCATTTTTCAAATCCTCCATTGAATCCAATGAATCATACCATTCTTCACCTTCGTCTTGATTAGAATTTTCCCATTTCCCATCTTGGTTTATAAGCATTAAAGGTTGACCTTTTTTAAATTGATTTAATTTTTCCATATTTAATTGAGAATATTCCTTCAATCCAGGTAAATGATCAAGTAAATCACTTGGAATCATTCTATTCAATACATTTTCATCTGGATGTTGAAGATATCTTTCCAATATTACCTCTGGGATGTTTAATAAAAGTGGTGATTTAATTATAGTAATTACACTTGGAATAGCTTCATTAGGACTTTTTGGATCATTAAATAAAGGATTTGTTGAAGTTAACGTTGTAACTGAAACTATATCCTCTATATATCCAATCCCACTCTCCATCAGATAAAAACTTATATCTTTAGCACCAAGCCAACTTGTATTTGTATATGCCATTTCCACAATTTTTTCAATTTGTCCATTATATGGATTTTTTAATTTAAAATATTTTGAAACATTTGGACTAAGTTTAGTACATGAATCAACATGATAATGATGTCTTCCAATATATCTTACAACATCATACATCAATTCCAAATTTGGATGTCGAAGATATTCAACAAATCCATATAATTTACTAGTATCTTCCATATCATTTAATATTGGATCATTAATATCAAAATTTTGTGAATTTATAACATCAAATCTTGTTGAAAAATAATAACCTCTTTCTTCAATTGTAAAATTTCTTCTCTTTGTTGCATATGGAACTTTTGAATCAAATATATATTTACCAAATCCATTATGTGAATTATTAAAAGTTGAATAAATTAATTTTGAAGGTGATACATTTGTATTAATCACTTCTGTATCTCCATCATCTAATTTTTGTCTTTCAGTTTTTTGTTCAAATGGTATTGTCATTGTTATAATATGTTAGTAGTTACTTTGACAAATAGACAGAAAACCAAAATTGAATTGGGAAATTAATTCAAGTTTATAGATAATTTTCAATAAACCGCTCAATGGTTATAAACATTAATGTTCTCAAAATTAACAAACAAAACTTCTTCTCACTTCTCACCATCAATCCTAAGGTAAAAACAAACACATCAACTACAATATACCTTCTTAAAATGCTCAAATATTGTTTCATTAAGTTATTTACATGAATATATGATATTATTTTTCTTCACACCTCTATTTTACAAATCTCTCTCTTTTTATGATTTCATAAATCTTAATAACCTCTTCTTTTAGCATCTCTAACAACATTCATTAATCTTCTAAAACCATTCATAAATACAACTTTATTTCTACGAATAGTTTTAGCTTCTCTTGCCTTACCAGGTTTAATATGAAATCTTTGATTAATTTTATCTTGTTTAACTTTATTTGCATTCAAATTACTTTGTAAAGCTCTAAAAGCACCATTAATATCATTATTAACAACATTATAAATTTTACCAGCAGTAGGATTTGTTATTCTTAATTGTTTAGCAACATCTTTTGGTTTTGCTTTTAAATCAGTTCTACTTAAAAATTCAAATCTTTCTTTTGATAATTTTTGATCTCTATTAAGAGGATTTTCTTTTGAATCTGTTCTTAAACTTAATACATCAAATGTTTTTCTTGATTCATCTTGAATTGAATTTTGTGATTTTGATACTTTTTTCAATGCATCTAATAAGTATTTACTTTTTGGATTTGTTGGGGCAGCTGTACTATTGAAACGTATACTTGATAGTACACTTGTTGATTGTATAGAACGACACCCTAGTCTGAACATGGTTGTGAATTATATGATTTATAAGTTGTCTTTTGACTTGGGATCTTTGGACTATATCTGATTCCATTCATTGACTTTAAAGTTGAACAATTTTGATTTTTTTTCACGACCAAAAAGAAAAGTCACGTGAATATGCTTTAAAAATATAAGAAATTGGTATTTTCAAAAGGAAGAGTGGTAATAAAATACTGAAAAAAGTGATAAGCGTAATAAGATTACATTTTAGGTGATTCACCTGCTTTTCCAGGATAAATTTGACCATATATTCACCAATTTAACCCATATTTAAACAATTTCCTCCTATAAAAGTCTCTCATTTCGCGAACTTTTTTTACTCAACTAAAGCAAAATTTAAATTGTAACTACTTTTGACATTTTCAATATTTTAAAAGAGTTTTCAAAAGAACTAGTTTGAAGTGATTTTGTTATTTATTAATTTAATTCCAGAATGACTACAGCTATTGAAACTACAAATGATCAATCAAATGATGTTGTTGCTAAAACAGCTGAAAATGTTGAAAAATTAAATGGTGAGTATTAATAGTTATCATAATGATGAGTTCTTATATTAACAATATGGAAACCAAGTTCAAGATCAAGAAGAAGATGAAGAACAAATTGAAGAAGGTGGAGAAACCAATAATGGTGAAAAAAAAAAGAAAAAAAAGAAGAAGAATAATAAAAAAAAAAGAAGGTTGTTGTACCAATTAATACAATTTTTACAGATGAAATTTATCCAGAAGGTGAATGGCAAGAATATAAAGATACAAATAATTTTAGAACAACAAATGAAGAAAAACGTTATTTAGATAATCAAGATCAAGAAAAATGGAATAGTTTTAGAAAAGGTGCCGAGATTCATCGTCGTGTTAGAAAAAGAATTAATGATATTGTTCAACCTGGATTAACTACAACAGAAGTTGCAGAATTAATTGAAAATTCAGTTAGAACATTTATGAATGAATCAGATTCTAAAAAAGCAGGTATTGGGTTCCCAACAGGTGTTTCATTAAATGATTGTGCTGCACATTATACACCAAATGCAGGTGATAAAACTGTATTAAAATATGAAGATGTTATGAAAGTTGATTATGGTATTCATGTTGATGGTTATATAGTGGATTGTGCTTTCACAAAGACATTTGATCATAAATATGATAAATTATTAGAAGCTGTTAAAGCAGCCACTAATACAGGTATTAAAGAAGCTGGTATTGATGTTAGATTAACAGATATTGGTGAAGCAATTCAAGAAGTTATGGAATCATATGAAGTTGAAATTGATGGAAAAGTATATCCAGTTAAAGCTATTCGTAATTTAAATGGTCATAATATTGGTAAATATCAAATTCATGGTGGTAAATCAGTTCCAATTGTTAAAAATGGTGATGAAACCAAGATGGAAGAAGGTGAAACTTTCGCTATTGAAACATTTGGTTCAACAGGACGTGGATATGTCGTGGCAGAAGGTGAATGTTCTCATTATGCTAAAAATGTTGATGCACCAAATGTTCCATTAAGATTAAATAAAGCTAAAAGTTTATTAGCAACAATTGATGAAAATTTTGGTACATTACCATTTTGTCGTCGTTATTTAGATAGATTAGGTGAAGAGAAATATTTATTAGCTTTAAATAATTTAGTTAAATCAGGGATTGTTCAAGATTATCCTCCATTAATGGATTCAAAAGGTTCTTATACTGCACAATATGAACATACTATTTTGCTTCATCCAACAAGAAAAGAAGTTGTTAGTAGGGGTGAAGATTATTGAATATTTGTATATAATAACAATAACCAATATAAGAATATGATTTGTATGAATTATTTGTAGTAGATTTCAATTGATGTAGTTATTGATCTAATATGTGATGAATACCAATTAATTCCAATTATGGTCGCGACTAAAAAAAAACATTTAAAAATTTAATTTAAAAGGCCAGTTTCTTTCAAAAATGATTTATAAATGATTACTAGCTATACAATAATTGATGTTTTCCATCTCATGAATTTCTTCATGACATTGTGTGGATTCAAGTGATTGGTGTGATTAACTGCCAATCCAGTTTTATACTGAATTCTTTTAATATGATCTCTGTTGTGTTCCTTTAAATTTTGACTGCAAAAGTACACCTTTATGAATTAAGGGATATTTAAATATTCGATTACTTTTTTGTTAATTATATATTAAAGATCCTATATACACATTCGATGATCAGTGTACTATCACATTTCTCTAACCATTAAAGGTCTATGAGTTTTGATAAGCATTATGAGATCTTGATTTAATAATTTTAGTTGTTTCCATTATTGTAGTATATTAGCCGCCGTAGTTTTTATTATATAAAGGATCCAAATTTCCCTTTTTTCATCCCTTAAATTTTTCTTCTCATAATTGAAATTTATCTGAAAAATCTGTGTTGTTCTATAATCTTCAAGGTTACAGCATATGTTCTTGAAATGTTACACATCTTATGAGCTGCATTAATTACAAAGTATTGTCTTCATTGATCTTTAATTCATGGAATGTCCTCGTTTTAACAATGAATATCTCTATGAGTGACGTGATACAAGATACAATTTATCATCCATTTATATATGAATTATAAGTCAGCATTATTCAATCTATTTACAATACGTTTGTGATTGAACGTTTATTAGATTAATCATAATGTTTTAACTCATATTTTGAATTATCATTTGTAGTCATCAAATAATTATTATTGTCCATTACGTTATCCACAAGGTTAACTAGTTAATTATCACATATCACATAGAGTAAACTACATCAAGATAATTCAAAAAAATAACTCACTATAATTTCAAATGAATCAAATACAATGATAACATGATTTGTAGAATATTATCAACAGCAGTATATCAATTGGTGTCAATTACAATTGATTATACTATGCTGTGATAAGCTTCACCAGATCATTAGATCCAGCATCGACTTTGATACAGTTCTCACAAGAGGCATAGTTGATTCAAACAACAATTAATAACTTATTGGAAATTAAAAAATAACCAATACTTTCACCATATTCAATAATAATATGTGTATATAATAACAATAATTGATTTAAATATGGTTTGTATGAATATAATGTCTGTAGTAGATTTCAATTGATGCAGTTATTGATCTAATTGTGTGTGCCCATTAATTGGTAGTACCGCGACTAGAAAAATGATATAAATTTAACAAAATTTAAAAAAGTTTCTATAAGCTACAACTGTTTCATTAATTTATATAATTATAATTTAATAAAATATAATCATTTTGATTTCATTATAATTATCATAATGTTAATGCCCCAAACAATCAGTTTCATTTGTGATTTCTTGTAATATTATATCAGTTGTGTTCTTTTATATTTTGACGTTGCAAAACATGATGATC